>NW_025893439.1:0-1571 GCF_002878395.1 Capsicum annuum
TGAATATAATAATCAATTAATCTGAATTTATTAAATTGATAATAGATTTTTTTTCTCAAAACTAAATATACGAGCTGAAAATCCCAGGCAAAAATCATTCTGAGAGATGCATGCAACTTGAACAAGAAGCATGGATTTGAACTGGACAAGCAGAATTCTATTAACTAATACCTCCCTCTCTTCCTCTTCTATTGGTTTTTTATATAGTAACTGTACCTTTAGAAGTTAATAGTAATTATATGTGAAATAAAGGTATAATATGTGGTTGAACAAATTTAGTGTTATACAATAAACCATAAGATTTGAAGTTGAAAGGAACTTTAGAATACTTGAGTGATTTACTAACGTTGTTCTTAAAAGCTATGGACGGAAGAAAGGAAAAGTACACTAAAGTATGATTATGATTTTGTTCAAAAACACCCAATTGAGATTTAAAAACTACCTATCTGCACACACATATATGCGCTCTCTAAAGAATGAAATCGTATTTATCTTTTTTATGATTTTTTTTTTAATTTCTTTATCTTTATATTATTATTTGTACTAGCTAATGAATAAAGCATAATAAAATCCCAACTAAATGTATTCCAACAATCAAAATGTTGTAAAGCTTAGCTTGAATCATCCCCAGCTAACAGGGTAACAATCCACGTTTCATAATTTTATTCCTTTTCAGGTGCTACAACTTTCCTAATTAATTATTTCTAATAAAGGCTTATTATTTTTTTGCAAAAAAAAAAAAAAAGAAGAAATAATTCTCTTTTAATTAAAGAGGACATCAAATCTTGTGGTAGTCTATTCAACTGATGTGGTCTCTTTAGATGCATCTGTCGCAGTCTGTAATCTGTATATATTAATCGTGTATCATTATTTTTTTTTTCATACTGAATACTCTTTGGAAAAATTATATTTTGGTTTATTTTAAGTTCTTTAACTTGTGTTTGGTGAATTGGAGTTTCAGACACGAACTGGTGAATTTTTTTTCGCATTCTCTGAAACTCTTCTTCGTTCCTTCATTCTTTATTTACTTATATTGTCCCCTCCCAATGATGAAAGCTAAATTTAAAATAGTCAAAGTAACGGATTTCTATTATTGAAATCTAGAGGAGAAGATGGAATGGTAGTGAAATCAGAATTTTGTTAAAGAAATTTAAGATATATCATATTTATTTATTTAATTATATTTCATAGGTTGCAAAAAACCTCCATCTGTTTATATTCTCCATTTTAAAATATGTCTCTTGAACTTCCTTCTTTATGGCTCAACTAATCTATAAATAGCAATCATGAATTGTCTATATGTATGCTGTTATTTATCAAGTATTTTATTAATATTACTGGTTTACACAATACCTGATTATTTTGGTTTATTGTTAATCTAATTTAGTTTTATTGTATTCATTCTTGTCCTCTAACCATTTTTATTTGTTGGTTGCTACAGTTGAAGTTCAAAAGGAGGAAGAAGAAGAGAAGAAGGATTTGTTTACATAAATATTTATAGTTAAGGAGAAGAGAAAGAAGTCAAGAACACACCTAAGTAATTAGGTGGGGGTATTGACTTCATCATTATC
>NW_025893440.1:0-2810 GCF_002878395.1 Capsicum annuum
TTATGTTGAGAGTTTTAATAAGACTCTATTATGTGAGAATCCTGAGAGATCTCATTCGTGGTGTATCAAAGTTTGTGGAAACGTCTACAAACAATGAATACCAAATTGGTTTGCTCAATAGTGGATCTTGTATGGTCCTTTGGCAAAAATTTTGCCTGAACCTTTCAAAAGTCTTTATAATGACTGGATAGAAGTATCACCAATACTTCTCAAAATGCAGAGAGAGAATATCTATGTTGAAGAAATATCAACAATGTATTTCTTCATCGAATTCTCTATTCCTTGGATCTTGAAATAGTCCATAGAGGTAACCAAACCCCTGCAATCTCCCATGCTTAATGAGAATTTATTATACTAAATTTTGGAGTAAGTTAAATCAACAAACTGCAAATAGAAATATCCATGGCCATCAATTAATTGAAATAATAAAAATAGTTGTTACTCAATATAAACAGCAGAAGGAGATGGCTCCATTATATGAACAAGAGGAACACAGTCCGTTCAAGAACGTTGTTTATAAACTTCAAATGAAGAAAGGAAAAATGTTTAAATTAGAGATACTGGCTTTATATATGGAAGAATTCAAGCGAAATCTAATGAGGAATCTCGATCAAGGATTTCCTTCAGGTATGTCCATATCATTCGCAGGTCATACTACAAAAAACAAAGGAGACTGCTTAGCGGAGAAATATCAAAGCATCCGGAGTGATGAAGAATTAGATCTGGATGAATACTTGAAGAGTTTCTAGGATACACTAGAAGAATCTTCCACATCTGCAAAAGGTAAAGGGAAAACATGATATAATTGAAAACCCCACTGGTAATATCATTATTGGGGGACACATCTTGATGGTAGACAAATTTTATAAAGTGCACAGTAGAGGCCACTGACTTTTGTAAAAGTAAAGGTCATATATCAATAGTAGGGGCCAATGTAAACATCAAAGGCCAATAATTTTCTTTTGTTGTTTTCCTGGAGCATCTGTTATATAAGGAAGCCTAATTTTATTTTGAGGGATAGGTTTTAGAACCCCCACTCTCTCTACTACTCCCTCTCTACTCTCTTGTAATAAATTTTTTTGTTTGAAATAAAGCGCTGGTTTTGAGCACAACCATCCATTATAAAGGTATTTAAATTTTTTTAATTTTTAATTTTAATTTTCCTTTTAATTTGTCATAGCCTAATGATAGGCTAAATACCTAGTGTTGAACTATGGATGACTATGTTACTAGTATGATATGACATATGTTATTAAATAAGAATTGAAATCATCCAATGACATGAAGATTGATATATTATAATTTTGTGGCCATAATTCCAATCTAGGCTTTATGCCGGATGTCCATTAGCTAGGCCAGTTAGCCAGGAGGGCATTGAAGGTCGTATAATGGACTTGGTTTTGGATTAGAATTATGGTTATATTATTATAATTATGTTGTAAAGGTACCTAGACATATCATTGAAGCAATCCAGTTCTTACTTGGTATTATTATTATTATTGTTGTTGTTTTCATTATTATTATTATTATTATTATTACTATTACTATTATATTACTATTACTATTATTACTAGTTTAGAGTACGTGGTTTGCACGTGTATTTCACATTAATAAATAAAATTATATATATGTAATAAAATTATTTTAAAAATAATAATTGATATTAAAATAAATTTTATAGGTATTATCACAACCTTGTCCATGTTGAGTTCATATATGATTAATGGGTATTATATTTCCTAACAAAACAAGCAAGAATGGAGGTAAGGAGCCCAACTGATTCACCCCTCAAATGTTGTGGCATGGAAAAATCGGATGGAAACTCTTTGACGTAAATAGTAAAATTTGTAATAAAAATACATACAGGTTGAGGAGAGAAACAGAAGTGTAAGCACATACAATTGTTAGTTGGGGAGAGACACAAATACATGTGATTCTCAGACTCCTTCCTAACAACATCAAGAACAGGGTCAAATAAATAGTTTGGTGTAAATCTTAGACAGTTTTTTTATGTCGAATAAACTCCATATTAATAGCAACAGTAACAACAACATATTTGATGTGATTGCATAACGGATTTCAGAGATGATAGAGTGTACACGAACCTTAAGAGTCAAGTTATAATACATGGCAGTTTATTCAAATTACAAATTTAATCTAACTTCCACATAGAATGAACAAATTCATGTTTTAACAAAGAGCCAAAATTAGCAAAATTCACTATATCCATAACTTAAAAAATAAAATAAAATAAACTCGGAAATAAGTAGATAATCAACCTACTAATTTCAAGTTTCTCCTTTGTAGTACCAAAGCACAGTATGTCATAATCATGTTTTATAACCTTAAAATAATTTACATAACATCAATGTAGCAATATAATTATCCAGTAAACCAATTCAAATCTAATCTAATTTATATATAAAAATAACAAATACGTATATTCAAACATGAGATCACTGAGAAAACATAATTAGAAGTTTGTTGACTTTTATGTGTACATAAATAATATACCAAACCTTTTGAAGACAAACAAAAGAGAATGGAAGGGGGGCTTAGCTAAAATATCCAACCAAAAAACCCCAAAGGAAAAAGAGGGAAGAGATAAACCTTTGATTTTTTGGCTACTTCATTCGACTACAACATGCTTGTTTCATTTAATTTTTCTTTAACTGAAAGAGAAACACGAGAATTATATATCAAAAGGAAAGAATCCATTCTCATTTACTGATTCATACTATAAAATTCTAAACAACCCTCAACACATGCGCATGATAAGCAAACCCTTAGAAAACTCTAATGTGCATGTA
>NW_025893441.1:0-3100 GCF_002878395.1 Capsicum annuum
ATAATAACTCCTAAATCACTATTCCATGTTCTAAGTTTATGTTCAATGTGATCCCCATGCTATTGTCTTGAATTGAAGAAGTTGTACTAGATGCTCATGATATTGTTGCGATATGGAATGACCATGTTATTAAAGCCATGCAATTATATACATGTTGTGCGCATTCCCAATCATGTGATAGTTTGTTGAGAATCATTCTTATTATGAAAGCCTTACTTATGATATTGTGAATTGTGGACTCAAATCTTGTGATCAAGTCATGTCATGTGTGTCAGTTTCCTCCTATCGAGTCCTAGCAGTACTTGTACCCAAAAACTATAGTTGTGTTCCTAAATCCAAGTCATGTTTCACGATATCCGAACTCAAGCAATGATTCCATAGACTTCAGTCAGTCATGTGTCTCAGGAAAACTCATGATCTTAGTCAGTGGTCAGATATTAGTAATATTCCGCCAGTCAACAGAATTCAGTAAGATTAAGTCATGCACAGTCAGTTATTCATGTCCAGTCCCTCCAGATGGGAGTAGAGGTTAGCACGGAGTGAACCCAAGGATGGGAACTCACCTGCCAGTTCAGGGTGTGATTCTTAGTAGTATCCTTATGTTACAGAACAACATAGCCAGCATAGGTTGAGACATCTTAACCCATCAAATTAGGGTTGATAAGGTGGCTTAACCCATCAGTTTAGGGTTCCCACCATTCTTATTGAGTACCCACCAGATAAGGGTCACTCACAGGTTGTCCTTGCCCGTGGCACGGTATTGACACCCCTTCAGTCGGGGTAGAGATTGGACCATAGCTTATCCATAACGGCAAACATGGGGCATCTCGATTGAACACTACTATTTACAGTTTCAGTATCAGTCTTAATAGAAGAACTCAGGGCGTTCTTTAGATTTCAAGATATATAGGACTGTCAGATACAGTCGTCCATGTTACCAGTTTCAGTATCAGTCATGATAGTTATCAACAAACCTTGTATTAGCTTACAGGTTATGCTATCACGTATTCATGGTCCCAGTTTCTATATATGTGTGTTTGCACGCCCACGTTCATATTAGTCAGTCAGTGTTGTTCATGCATGAAACCCTTTATGTTCAGCCTACCTTTCTCGTATACTCAGTACTCCATTTGTACTGACACATTTGCGCTATGGTGCTTTATTTTCATGTTGCACCATAGGTTCCAAGACACGAGCTCCAGCCCATTAGTAGCGGTAGCATTTCAGCCGCAGAGACATAGTGAGTCCTTATTGATTCAAGGACAATATGATTTGATACATTTATTTATTTCTTCAGTTCAGTTTTACGGAGTTAGTTGGAGACATATTCCTTCAACTCCTTATTCAGATAGTTTAGAGGCTTTCAGATTTACTTTTAGATTTACGTTCAAACTTAGCTTTCAGATTGAGTTGTTTTGGGTATTTTCACCCACATGATTTTATTCAGTTGAACCTTATGGACTTACAGTTCTATGTATTCCGCATTATTATATCATGATTTACAGTATACAGGTACAGATATCAGTCATGGGTTAGCTTGTGGTCCCTCGGGGTCATGAGCACCGTGTAGCATTCTGGTTCAGTGAATCGGGGTGTTACAAACTTAGTATCAGAGCCTAAGGTTCAATAGAGTCCTAGGAAGTCTGAAAGCCGCATCTAGTAGAGTCTTGTATATGGGTGTGTTGCGCGCCACATTTATGTGCAGGAGGCTATAAGATTTTTTAGGAACAACCCCTTTCTTCATTATTAATATCATGCTAGTGAGCATAATCACAAGTTAAACTCTCAGTCTAATCCATTCTTCTCTTATTCCATACCATAGCCCCAAAGAGAAGAAACCAGCCAGCTCCTCATCCCGAAGATCCTTTGGGCGAACATGTTTCCCATGTGGAGTTTAGAGCCGTATTTACCATACTTGCTCAGTCCATGGCTGCACAGAATGAGCGGCCACCAGTCATTCCTGCTAATCCAGTGGCTAATCCCAAAGCAGCTAGGGTTCAGGACTTCATTCGGATGAACCCTCCATCTTTCCATGGGTCTAAGTCTAATGAGGACCCTCAGGAGTTCATTGACCAAGTCCAGAAGGTCATTGACATCATGGGTGTTACTTCTACTGAGAGTGCTGATTTAGCCACCTACCAGTTACAGGATATTGCTCATGGTTGGTACAAACAATGGAAGCCTTAGAGGTTAGATGATACAAGCCTTATCGAGTGGAAGGAATTTGTCACGGCCTTCTTAGATAGATTTTTCCCCAAGAGCTGAGGAAAGCCAAAGTTCTTAAGTTCATCAACCTCAAGCAGGGTAATATGACGGTTAGGAAGTATTCTCTCAAATTTACTCAGCTAGCCAGGTATGCTCCTCATGTGGTTGCAGACAATAGAGCTAAGATGAGCAAGTTTGTGTCAAGGGCCAACGATAGCGTGGTAAATGAGTGTAGGTTTGCGATGCTGATTGGTGATATAACCTTAGCCAGACTCATGACCCATGCCCAGCAAGTAGAAGAGCAGAATTTTAAGACAAAGAGGAGGCAGAACAAGAGAGCAAGGTCAGGTAACTTCAACTTTTGCTCACCCCAAGTTAGATCTTAGAAACCGTTCACAGTTTCACTGTAAGTCAGTCGTTCCATCTCCTTCCTCTGCCATATCTCCAATTCCAAAGTTCAGAGACAATAATAGTGACAAAGTGCTAGGCTTTAAATCTCAAGGTAGTGTTAGCAGTGCCCGAATGAATCCCCTTTGTCAGACTTGTGGTAAGAACCATAAGGGCATTTGCAGAGCCAGTAGTGATGTCTGTTTTGGTTATGGTAAGCCAGGCCACAGGATTAGGGAGTGTCTACAGTCAAGTCTTCAGGGTCAGCAAAATCATTCTACAGCTCAGTCCAGTCGCCCAAACCAGTAGGGTGCCATTTCCAGTGCTACCAGTGGGCAATGCTCAAATAGACTCTATGCTCTTCAGTCCTGATAGAATCAGGAAAATTTGCCTGATGTCGTTACTGGTACATTATAGATTTTCTATGTTCACGTTTATGCTTTGCTAGAACTAGGTGTATCTTTGTTTTTTGTTACTCCATACATAGCAGGCAATTTTGAAATCATTC
>NW_025893442.1:0-6839 GCF_002878395.1 Capsicum annuum
AGAACAAATGTGATTGAAAAGTTCACAATGACCAAAATACTCATGTAGCAGTCGCACATAATTAATGATAAGACAGCCCCCATAGGAACAAGTTATACCTCATGGGAATGAATTCGCCCTGCCACATTATTTACTAATTTAGAAGATACTCAATAACTCTTGCCTCAAGGGCAAGAATTTCCACAAGGAAAGGCAAAAAATATTCTTCGATAATGAAACATAAATATACAAAGATATAAACAAATGAATTAGTAGCGATTCTACATTGTATACTTTACATTATCACATAAAAAATAGCTGATTCAATTTTAAAAGACTATTTAAAATTTACATAATCTCATAAAAATAGCTAAAACTCCTTCTTGTACAGTGATGTTCAATAACTACAAAACTAAACTACTGCTCCTGGTGCGTCCCCTTCCTCTTTTTCTTTCCAAATAATCTGCCAACTTTTTCTATAGTGTTGTATTTTATACCAGCTTCTAGTTTTCTCTTTTCATGATCCCACAATAAAGATCCATACCTCATGCGAACATAACCAATGTCAATCTATTTAGGAATATCTCTACCATTAATGACATATTCAGCAAATGCACAAATAAATACTCCACAATCACTATGATACAAAAGAAATATATTACGTGAATATATGGAAAACAACAAAAAAAGAAGTGAAATCAACATTTAAAATATAAATGCAATAAGATACCATTGAATTGTTGTGGAAGCTCATCAACCATTTTTATCGGCAAAGTGTCATTTCTAGATTTGTCATTACCCTTCTCAAGATAGAAATTGACCTTTTTCAGAAAATACGGTATCAATGTTTGGTAAGCTAACATCACTTTTTGAACAACTTTATCACTGTGCCTAGTATGGTTGAAGTCATATACATATATGCACCAATCAGTAAAGTCAAAAACTCCCAAAATCCAGTGTCCAAGTTCAGATTTTTCTCATGGAACACAAACATCAAATAAAAAGTTTTTGAAAGCTTGAATAAAATTGAACAACAACTTATAAACCCACAAGTTAAGTGTTCCGTCTAGATCAAGAGAAAAAGCCTTTAATATTGGAGTCATTGCATCTTTTGCAGTTTTTTCCATCAACTCAAGTGCTCCAACAATTATTGTTATTTCATCAGGTGTCAAATCCCCTCCTTTTCTAGCCTATCATAGCAATAAAAAGCAAACAAGTTGAGGCATACAGTTAAAGGAACATAATGAACTGAAAACATGGTTCAACTAGCTATAACACCTAATCTTTGTGAGATAAAATTGGTCGTGTAAGCGGATTGTGTTTATGCATACATACAAAATATTGCATGTGCAGAGATATATTTACACTTGCTTAGATTAGCATTAAAAATTGGGAAATACTAAATAGATCATCTCATTGCCATGGAAATCCACAAACATTTTTAGTTCAGCTCTCCGTAGAAGGGCAGCGTGCCCCTTACCTAACATCAAATCCAAGACCTAAAAGAAAAACCAAGGATGAAGTTAATATCCCTTTACTTTATCAATCCAACTATAAGATCCTTAACAACAGAAAGTAGCAATGACAAATTCTCTCAAATTACTGCATGAGGTTTTGGCTTTTTTTCCAATTCTAAAGATGAATATCCGTGTATCTTACTAAAGAAACTGATGGATATTTTACATATCAAGTTATTAGCATGAGAAGTTTATAATTTATAGTAATAACAAAAAATAAATAGAGATAGAAAAATGGAGTAACTATGATATTATTACTAATTTTTTCCTTCCGTTCGGATTTACTTATCACTATTTTCCTAATTTGATTTTCATTTTTACTCATCATTTTTGACAAATCAAGAAAAAAAAATTAAAAAATTTCATGTTTTACTCTTAGCATTAATTACTTATTCTCAAAATCATTTCCAATACCTATTACTAAACATCAATTGATAGTGGTAAAATTGTAAAGTCACTATACCAATCATTGTTTTCTTAATAGTTGTGCCACATCAAAATGTGACAAGTAAATGAAAACGGAGGGAGAACATAACCAAGGAACTCCTCCATTCAACTTTATGTTGCATTCTTTCCATTTCTTTCCAAGCTACAAAAAAGGAACAAAGCATACAAATTAACCAACATAGCGTATATGAGTACAGATAATGGGTTCATGTAGTTTTATTTCTTAAACCCTGTCATCTAACTCGGATTGAAAGTACAAGGTGGAAACCAAACACACAGCTGGTGAAATATCTCTCTCTCTGGTAGCAAAACATGAAAACTTAACAACTCTACATGACTAAATTATAAAATATTATTTTTGTGCTTTATACCTTACTAATTGGATAAGCAATGGGGAAGAATAACCATTGAAGAAGCTGAACAAGGGGTGCTACAGTGGATCTAAAAGTCAATCCATAGCTAGTATAGATTGATCAAGGAATTATCTGCAAGTGTAAAACCGACGAACCTAGTTAGAGGACAAGAGCCGAACAAACTCCATAGCTAACAAGCTGAAAGGTTAAGTTGATGAATATAACAGACCACCTATTTGAACATGCGAATCATTTTAACAGATACCATTACTACTTCCCACGACGGTACAAGCTTGTCCAAGAATATAGGAAGAGACTACAACAAAAAAGGAGAAAAGTAATATATAGGAGAAAAGTACTAAATAAGCCGACAGCGGTAATAAAACGATAAATATTGCCAAATAAGAATTGGTACACAAACCTCCATTGCTAAGGATTTGCCGATAAAGAGTGTGCAAAGTAATAGATGTTGGTTTTTTACCACCGGAAGTATTTTAGCTGTAAAAGAAAGGAAGAATCCTTTAAAAGGCCGATCAAAGCAGACATAGGTACAACTCAAACTGTGCACAACACTACTTTTTTTCTAACTTATCCCAATATAGGCCCTATTCTAATATGGGTGGTTATTGATAAAATTTTAGACCCATGATACGTAAAGTGGCTTAACTTTTGTAATTGTGCATTCCAGGTATAAGAAGAATTATGTACCTTTTTCTCTTATTCTTTCAACTATTCAAATACCTTTACTTGGGTACATAATCAATGCATCATTCCTTTACTGTAAGTTTAATTCCACTATTTACTTTGCAATAAACCACATCAAAGCATTTCTAGACAGTTTATTCAGTTTCAAAGGAAAAAGTCACTCTCTTTTACTTACTCGTGATTTATAAACACCTTGTCTAAGTCAACATTAAACCTTTTCCAGAATTCCTTTGATATTTTGGGGTAGCTAATTCTATACATATATTTTCCTAGCTGATACAAGTCAAATGGCCACCTTAATTTTTGAAGATATGATTGGATGTCATCATTTAAAGGCTCAATACTTGGTCATCTCGAGGGCACAAAAATATGCAAGGAAGACTCGTTTTGAGCACAAGCAAGGCCGTGTGTGGAAGATTTCTTGGAGCATCGAAGACTTGAGGACTCACAGTTTTTGATAACTCTTAATGGGTCAAGATTTGGTTATCTTCATTAAGGGTATTTTGGTAACTTCATTGGGTCTAAATGCACTCCATGGCCACCCCGCCCTTTAAGGGAATTGTTGTTATTTTTCCTTGCCTTGTAATAGAATATAAACAGAACATTTTAGGTCTTTTTCTCTTTAGTTGTTCATTGATGTAAGACTTGAACCATGAAACACCTTTAGTTGTAGGGCTTGGAATAGCCACCACACCAAAATGAGGGCAACAAGTGTAGATATCACTTGTGTTGCAATGTTGGCTTGAGACGTTGGTCTTTAGAGGAGGTAAAGTTCCTCTTGTGTCAACGTAGGAGTTAGGTTAACCATTGTGTGTAGTGTTAAGGGTCCAAGATTATCATATTATTGGATTCTTAAGATTATACCAACCAAGGTCTAGCTATCTATCCATTTTGTTTATGTTGTAATCTTTTGTTTATGTTCTTGTAATTCAAATCCGTGACTTGTTGTTCTTGTTTCATTGTTGTTGTTCTTCATTTTGTTGTTTTTAGCTGTTTTTAGGTGATAAACACATCAATACATTATGTTCTTGTTGTTGTTTGTTGAATCCGAGTGTGGTCTTCAAAAGGATCCTTAGATCTTTGATCTTGTGGACTAATTTTGAAGTGTGTTTCGTGTTGTCCTTATAATTCTTGTGTCACCAGCTGAATGATTTAAAAGAGAAAGTCTGACTAGAGCATAAAATAAGCAAGAGGAAATAGAACTCCAAGAATTGAACATATAGAAAAGTTTATAGCTTTACACCAAAGTTACAAAGTAGCAGCTAGATATTTAGCTAATCAAACAACATCGTTAAAGGGGTGGAGGCAAAATTTTCATCATCTTTAGTGTATACATAACAAAGAGAAGTTTTAACCTTGTATATACATATACAATATGAATTTTTTACAAAGGTGGCCCAACTGACCCCTTCTACCGGCACAATGTAGGGGTACATACACTCAATTCTCCTAGACCCCACTTGTGGCTTGTAGAATTACACTTGGTATGTTGTTTTTGGTCCGAATGACCCCCTTTCGCCCCTCTAACTATACATCTGGCTCTAGTGAATAGAAAAGTTACAACTTTACACCAAAGTTACAAAGGTAGCAGGTAGATATTAGCCAATCCAAACTACTGACCAGTATTAGTGGAAGTTGGATATTCATGAAGGGAATTCATCATCTACAATATACACATAAAAACAATTTTTGACCTTATAATATGTCATATGAATTTTCGTCAATGCACAACCTCTACTTAACTCTGCCCCTAGCTCTAATAATGAAGTAAACGGCAAGAATAAAGGATAAGGAATCAAACTTCGATGAAAAAAAAGCAAACAAACAATAAAAATCCAAACCAACAAACTTTAGCACTTCTTAATAAACCCAAAAAAAACTACTGATCAACATTGGCAGAAGCTGAATTTTTACCAAGACGTTCATCGTCTACAAAATACACATAATTTTTTTTTTTAAGATTGTATCCAAAGAACCAAAATAAATATAACCATTACAAACAACCAAACAAGAAATACTGTCAGCATGTTTGACCTACTAGAAGAAATGGAGGAACAAAACAAAGGACAAGTCAAAAGCACATTACAAATATAGATTAGGATAGCAAGTGATATTACCGTGTCATTCAAAGGTCGACCACAAGTTGCAAGTGAATTTAACCGCTCATTCGAATTCATAGCATAAACATTCAGGCAACACATCTTTGAGAAATGAGAGATCTGTGGGTCGAAGCTTTCTTTCCTACACGTGCCATGATGAATCCCAACTTGTTCCTTCCAAGTATGGCTATTCTCATCGATTCAATCCACATAATAGTTTTTAGATCTTTCTAATTGAATAAAAATCAACATAACTCCAGACAGATCTAATGCATTCAGATACAATTGATGATTATGACTCAATTTCTTGGGCAATTCATTATCTATCACCACAACCACTGTTACTCCTACTAGCTTTCTTAATTTTTCTCCTCAATTATCTTAACTTAGACCATATAAATAGTCAATAGCTCTTATACCATGATGTAAAAGAGGATCAACAGAAAGAGGAGAAATGAGGATAATCTCCAAGGTGAACCAAGTCGTGATCCAATGGTTGATGATCAATATCATGAGTCTATTTGATTGAAATCGGATAAAGAGAAAGAGGAAAAAGAGAATGAATATTTGAGAAATGAGGAAACAAAAAACAACGAGAATGAATATCTGAGAAAAATTTGGGAAAAAAAGAAAAATAAAAAAACTCTAAATAAAGGTTAAAGACAAATAAATTAAAAAAAATTTAAAAAAAATGAAGGCATAGATAATGGTTGAGAAAAATGAAAAAGAAAAAAAATAAAGGTTGAGACAAATAAATTAAAACATGAAAATAAAGTTAAAGGAAAAAATAAAAACTGAAAATAATAAAAAACAGAATAATAAATTTAAAGGAAAAAAAATAAAAAAGTGAAAAAAAATAGAATTATAAAAGTAAAGGAAAAAACAAAAAAGTGAAAATAATAAAAACTAAAATTTGTGAGATAAATGAGTATGGAAAATTTAAAAATATATTTGAGGTGTAGAGGGGCAAAATGATACTTTTAGTATATAAAAAAGTAAGGAAGACTATTCTTCAAACATATTCTTATTTAGGGTCAAATAGCTAAAGCTACCCATATTTGGGTCTATAGCATGCAATTTCCTGTGCATCATTAGTTTGGGCCTACATAATGAGTCGGAGAACATCAACATTACCCAACTATTCGTTGACTCCGACAACTAACTTTTATCCTTTAACCCCAACGGCACCAACTCTACCTGGTTGTATCAAGGAAGAAATTTGTCCGAATACATTTGTTAGCCTACTAGCGTGTTTGCAAATGAACTCGACCAATAGTATGGTTTTCCTTGATACAACCAGATATAGTCAATGGAGTTGGCTTTAGACGAAACAAGAGAAAAGAGAGCAAGAAGTTGAACTTGAAAAATTCTAGCTTTCAAGTTGTGTCACAGAAAACAACTAAAGGGTGAAAAATTAAAGAAGAAAAGAAGGGTTTTTATAGTTAGTATGATATGATTTTACAAAGATAATATTTGGAAATTTTATAAATAACATTCTATATACATTGATTTACATTAGATTTTCTCGTAAGTCAAAGTTGTATTTATCAATCTTAACAACCAACCAAAAACATAATATTCTTAATAAAAAAAATCAACATAAAAAAAAGGTAAGTGAATTATTGTTATTATTAATTCATTTTTTCCAGTCAACCCATATTGCATAAAAAATTCCGCAAGATGATATGACTAGTAAGTATTAGATTTACAAGATTACCAAGAAAGAATTGTTTTTTAAG
>NW_025893443.1:0-1934 GCF_002878395.1 Capsicum annuum
GTACGATCTTTCACTTTGACACCTAAATTGGACGTTGTTCATTTTAAGCACCTCAACTAGCGTTCCGGCGTGTCATTTTGACACCTTTTGCACAATTGCCATGAAGCGTGTATTTCACTTAACTGAAGGTGCGTGGAAGCCCTTTTTCGGCTGATGTGGCATCCAAGTTGGCCCACAACAGTATTTCGCACCAGAACGCGAGTTGAGGTGGTTAAAATGAACAATGTTGATTTTAGGTGCTAAAGTGAAAGTTCATGCCAAGCTAAACTATACAATTCTTCTGCTCTTCGAATTAATATTTCTAGAATTCCTCCTCTCTGAGCTTTTTCAATTTTCAAATACTAGACTTTCTTTAAGGACCCCATCAATGAGTTTCCATACTGGTATTGATACACCATTGACATACTCAGCTTAAATTTCTTTGCACATCCATCAAATGAAGTGCAATTTCATTGATAAAGAGAAGTCTTGCATGTATGGGAGGTATACCAAAAAAGTAGAGAATCTACATAAGGATGTATTCGAATTTGAGAGTACAACAATTATAAGGATGTATTCGAAGTTGAGAGTACAAGAATTTGGAAAAGGCATAACTTAGATACTTCTAACTTTTTAAGTGTACAAGTAGACTATACAAAAGCTGAATAAAAAAATATTACAATCTTGCAACACATATGCGTGAAACTCAATCGCTCTTACGTGGACTGGTACTCCAATCAAATACTGTCACCTAAGTAAAAAGATACATGGAGATTTTAGATACAAACTTTGCCAGTGTACAAGTAGGTCCTTTAAATATACAAAAACAGAACCAAAAAATACTTCAATCTTGCAATACATATGCGTGAAAATCGCTCCTATGTACATGTACTTTTTAGATTTTTTTTGTTAAATAAAAACAATTCATTAAAGGATACGTTCATTAAAACAACATTCAAGTCCGATGAAAATTGAAAGGTTCATTTAGAAGAAGATGTGAAATCCAATGAAAACCCTACAAAATTTTGATCTCTTATTCCCTTTCAATTAAGGAAAGATTATTGAAATTTTTCATTGAAGCTTCATAAAATAAAAGCTGCTTAACATGAAATCTACACAATTCCTTTACAACTTTTAGCTCTTTAGATATACAAATGAAGCATAGAAGAGCACTAGATAATTGATCGTACTTTTTCAAATTGGGTTACTTTTTCTAATTTTCTTAGAGTTGTTGGAGAAAATAAAAAAAGAAAAAAGTGGAATATGATTTGAAAAACGGATTTATATATATATATATATATATATATATATAAAAGATTCATTAAGGGTATAATAGTCATTCTTAATAGGGGTCCAAACGTGTTTTGGGTCAAATATCGATCGGAGCATGCCAGGTAGGCTGAGGGTCGGGGGAGTGCAAGCCGGCGGGGCTGTTTGGGTTGTCAAACGGGCAAAAATGGTCGAAGGGCATTTTCGGACCAAATTGGTATGCTATAACTCATGGTTCTGGAGGTGCGCCCAGGGGTCCAAGTGTGTTTTAGGCTAAAAATTGTCTGGAGCGTGCCAGGCAGGCTGAGGATCAGGGAAGTATGGGTCGACGGGGCCATTTGAGTGGTCAAACGGGCGAAATGATGCGAGCCAGACATTTTTGGGGCAAATCAGTATGCTTAGCCCACGGTTCTAGGGTGCTCTTGATACAAGTCAAATAGCTGTCTTAGCTTTCGATGACATCATTCAAAGTCACTACGTGAAGCATCAAGCTTTGGTCGCATGGCGGGCACGGGATCATACTTGGAGGGGTCGTCCTAAGCATGCTATTAAACAAACCTGAGTGTGGAAGATTGCTTGGAGACTTGAGGACTTGAGGACTATCGGGTTTGGGCCATACTTGGTGGTTCACGATTTTGGTTCCCTTTATTAAGGGCATTTTGGTCACTTAGCCTTGAGGGCATTTT
>NW_025893444.1:0-1505 GCF_002878395.1 Capsicum annuum
GCTAAAGAAGTAAGTTATTAAGAACATAGTCTAAGAGAAAGAGATGAACAGGGTAAGATAAAAAAAAAAGAAAAAAAAAAGAAAATTTGGGGGAAAATAGGCTAAAAAAAAACTAAAAACACGAAGAAACAATAGAAAAGAGGGAGTGCTGAGTAAGATTTACAACATATTTATTTGAAAACCTCTAAATTATCCGCTTTAAAATCACCTATTTTATTAAAAACATAAATATTTATTTTATTGAAATATCTTTTTTATCTAAGCGTCTAAAACCGGAAGTAAAGGTCAAAAATATTTTAATAATGAAGACATTAAATTAATCCAATAAATTAAAGAAAGAGTTAAACATATCCCAGACCTAAAAATTCCACTAGAAACCGATTATTTAATCGTTCAGACAGACGGAAGTAAATTAGGATGGGGAGTCATATTAAAAGCAAGACCTAATAAATATAGTATTAAAAATGAAGAACAAATATGCGCCTATCAAAGTAGTTTATACAAAGAGAAAGGAAACATGAGTGCCATAGATTTAGAAGTATTAGCCATTATATATGGCCTAAACAGTTTTAAATTATATATATTAAATAAAGATGAAGTTTTAGTATGGACAGACTGTGAAACTATAGTTAAGTTTAGTAAACAAGTTAAAGACAAGTCTAGTAGTAGAAGAAGATGGTTAAATTTTAGTACATTTTTCTGTTAAAATATCCATAACATGTTGTATGCGATGTCCTATAGTCCATTGTGTATTTGGACTAGTAGCTACGCCATCTAGGACTAGATTATTAACTTTTCTTATTTCGTCTTTAATCCAAAATAATTTTTCTTTAATCCATAATAAAGCAAGTGATTTTAAAGCGGATAATTTAAAGGTTTTCAAATAAATATGTTGTAAATTCTACTCAGTACTCCCTCTTTATTATTGTTTCTTCGTATTTTTAGTTCTTTTTAGCCTATTTTTCCTCATATTTAATTTTTTTTTTTATCTTACCCTGTTCATCTCTTTCTCTTAGCCTATGTTCTTAATAACTTACTTCTTTAGCCACACCCCGGAACATTCATCTGTCATGTGTGCTTTTTCGAATTAAAAGTATGTTAAAGAACACTTCTGTCATTTAAGTATTAAATTATTAAAAAGGGAATTTTAAATAATTTTTTTAATTTAGAAAATACGTTAAAGTATAACTATGGTAAGTGTAAATTATGGGGATTGTTTATTATTGAATTAGTTTCAAAGTTTATTAGTTCTTGAATTCCTTCTCCTTCTATATTTCTATTAGGTTTTACACGTCATAATTTTTGGCCTAACATAAGTTGTTTAGTAAACCTTATTATTTTAGGAATCAAATTAAGGAATTTAGTTTCAAAAATCTATAAATACAACCCCTATTTCGTTTGTCTTCGAATAACATCCCTCTATTTACTTCACAATTTTCTTTTTCTTCTTCATCAATATCATATACGAATGGGAAGTCATGAAGAAATAGTTATGGATATTCTCC
>NW_025893445.1:0-1277 GCF_002878395.1 Capsicum annuum
TTTCACCTCAGCAACTAGAGATGATTTTGAACTACTCTGAACCCATATATCACCCTCTTCTGTATCGACTAAGAGAATGCCTAGTCCTACAAGCTGATGAACTTCCTGAGCTAACTTGTTCTTACTATCCTCCACATGAGAAATACTACCTATAGACAGTCTACTGAGAGCATCGGCCACTAAGTTGTCCTTACTCGGATAATAAAGGACACTCATGTCATAATCTTTCAAGAGCTCTAACCACCTTCTCTGACGAAGATTGAGATCTTTCTGAGAAAAGACATACTAAAGACTCTTATGATCAGTGAACACATCTACATAAATGCCATATAGATAATGCCTCCAAATATTTAAGGCAAAAAGTACGGCTGCTAACTCAAGATCATGAGTAGGATAATTCTTCTCATGGGGATTAAGCTGTCTGAAGGCGTAGGCTATGACCTTACCATGCTGCATGGGACAAAACCTAAGACCACTTTGGATGCATCATAATACTCTAAAAACCCATCTGGAAGAGCTAAGACTGCAGCTGAGGTGATTCTATTCTTCAACTCTTGAAAACTTTTCTTGCAAGGATCTGACCACTGAAACTTAATTTTCTTCTGAGTCAATCTAGACATAAGGGATACAATGGAAGAAAATCCTTCAACAAACCTCCATATCTGTAAAGAAATCTACATAAACTCTGTAGAGATAATGCCTCCATATCTTCAAGGCAAAAACTATGTCTGCTAACTCAAGATCATGAATAGGATAATTCTTCTCATAAGGCTTAAGCTGTCTGAAGGCATAGGCTATGACCTTACCATGCTGCATGAGGACCCAACCTAAACCCACTCTAGATTCATCACAATATACTACGAATCCATCTGGACCATCTGGAAGAGCTAAGACTAGAGCTGAGGTGAGTTGAGTCTTCAACTTCAGAAAACTCTTCTCGTAAGGATCTGACCACTGAAACTTGACTTTTTTCTGAGTTAATCTAGACATAGAGGATGCAATAGAAGAAAATTCCTTAAAAACCATCTGTAATAGTCAGCCAAACCCAAGAAACTTCTGATATCTGATGGAGAGATAGGGAGAGGCTAGTTTATTACTTCTTTAGTATTTTGAGGTTCTACTCTAATGCCATCACCAAAAATGATATGACCAAGGAATTCTACTGACCTTAGCCAAAACTCGCACTTACTGAATTTGGCGAATAGCTAATGATCTCTAAGAGTATGAAGTACTATTCTGAGATGGTCTGCATGATCTCGCTCGCTGCGGGAATAGAC
>NW_025893446.1:0-3517 GCF_002878395.1 Capsicum annuum
GAGGATTGACCTTTAGGGGCAATGAAACAAGACATGCCCAATTCTCTTTGGTGGCTTAAGGGGCAATGAAGCAAGTAGAATTTTGTATCCTCTTATTTTTCTATTTTTTTTCCTCTTATTTTGTATTTAAGAATCTTTTCTCAAGCACACAAGAAGAAAAAAAAATCATCAATAATAAATTTTCATATATTTCTTTTTTGCTATATATTTTAGATTTTTTTATTTATTATAAATATAATGATGTAATAATTATAGGGAATAAGTGAAAAGACATTTTGTCTATTGCGGAAATTTTTACTGAAGCATAAAAAATTTAAATTAATTTTGGAATTTCACACATTTAAGTATATAGATTATAGATTATAAGTTTGTCATTTTCGTCACAATTTGTGCATGATATAACATATTACATATCCAAAGGTCTAACCTTTTTTTCCCACCGCTCCCTTAAAGAGTTATTAACTTCACTAGTACAAAACTAATTTGACTCGTACGCAAATTTAGGTCACGAAATATTATTGTCATCAACTCACCTAAAATTTGGGCAATTGGTTTAGAACTTTAGATAAATTTTGGAGGCATATATCATATGGAGTTCAAATTCACGGATAAAAAAACTGAAACATGGAAAAATAAATTTTCTTAGTGTATCTCTATTCATCTTCATTCTAAATTTCTAGCACAAACAGTATTTTTTATTATTACTCTAAAGAAAATTATTACATACAGATAGGGATTACAAGATGGAGAATTTAATTCTTATGAACAAGGTGAATATTCACAAAATCAACTAATTGAGCTACTAAGATTCAATTAACTTATTAGATTTGCCAAGAAAAGTTTCACATTTGGTAACTGGTTGAATAGATAATGGATAATATCATACCATATAAGAGTATCTACAATTGATATTAGAGTCTAGATTCGATGGAATGGGGGACTTGTTTTCCTCCCCGTGTTCGAGATTGTTATCTAAAAGAGATGTAACTCAACATAACTCTTTTACCATTCCAAATATTTCCCTTTTAATTGTTTTCTAATTGGCATAAAGCTTGTTACGTATTCTTACGAAAAATCTTTCTGGTCTGTTTAATTATGTCATATAATCATTCAATTCTTCGGGAGCCTTGGAGTAACTGCTAAAGTTGCCGCGCATAGCGATAGCTTTAGTGCATGAAGCTGCCCTTTTCAATCATTCTTACCTAAAACTCCCACGTTTTGCCCTCTAATTAAATGAACAAAATTAAGAGGAAATAGCTGAAAATCCAACGTCAATAAATTTTCATCCATCTTCAACAACTTTCTTTGCAGAACATTTAATACAATGTCCTTTCTCACATGCAAGTCCACCTCCAAGACTGACCCTATAATTACTTGGACTAAATGCATGTCTAAATAGATAGTAATAATGCTTGTAAAGTTGCTTCGATTATTTCATTGGGCTACATGTTACAGATTATTTTCTACCAGTACAGACATTTAATTATTCTGTTCAAACAGATATCGAGTAACTCTTTGTGAAAAAAATTGTCTAAGTTAATTTGAACTATGCAATTTACTTTCATGTCTGTGTATGATGAAAAAAGTATCTTCAATTCCCTGAAAAAAGTGTCATGAATTTTGCTGCATTTACCTCTGCTCAACTAACTACTTTTTCCACAACACATTTTGTTTTTCCCATCACTTTTATGGACTAAGATTTTGCTAAAGTTGATCCATTCACACACATATACATATATTTTATATAATAACATAACTTTACTGAGAGATTACAGAAATTAGCTTTCACTGTCATTTGTGAATTCTATTATCTCAGGGAGGAATGTTAAGTTATACAGTGAAAGTTGAAGAAAGCCGGCCAGCTGCTGACGGAAAGCCGTCAGCAAGGCTGGTTTATAGGAGCATTTATGCCAAACATGGTCTTATGGAAGTGCCTACTCATTTTGAATTGCCTTGGGACTTATTTAGGTAACTAAACTTGAATTTCCACATTATTTGTGTTGATTACAATGGTTGATATTTCTTCTACTTTGATTATCATTTGTGAAATCTATAATCTCAGGACTCAGGGAAGAATGTCAAGTTATAAAGCTGAAGAAAGTCGGCCAGCTGCTGTAGATAAAAAGGAAATTAGACCAAGTTGATTCTATTTAAAATTAAACTGCACTCAAATACTTTGACAAGTTGAATTAGAAGTTTTAAGTTCAAGTTTTGAAAATAAAATCACTTTAAATAAAAGAACTGTCACCTAAATTAAGATTTTTTATAGGAATTCGAATTAATTAAACCTAGAGGGAGCCAATTACTAGATGAAAAAATATAGATCGTGAAAATTAATTGGTCCCACTTCTACATGATGAGACCTTACAGTAGTCATCCTTAACCTCCAACAAACTGCCCCACTGAGGGAATAGAGTATATAGTAGGAAGGGTGAGAGCACGTGTGGAGTTCATTTCCCCATTTGTCATTTAGTTTATGAGAGGTTTTTATTAGTATTATGAAAGCTTTTAAATTAGTTTTTTATCACTATAAAGCTACAAAATTTATGACTGATTACTTAGAAAATAAATCTAGTCAGAAAATCTATCAACTCTCAATGAAAAGCTAAGTAACGCAAAAATGCCTAATGGACTTTCTATCAGGAAACAGAGCTAAATTTTTTCACAATTAAAATATTTAACTAAGCACTAACAAAAACGTATAAATTCAACATCTATATATGATCAAGTTTGGTTCAACTTTGAACTGTTTTTACTTGATTGTGATCTTCCGAGGGAGAGGTAAGTCTGTCTACACACCATTTTCTTTAGATCACACTTGTGAAATTGTACACATGTTGTTGTTGTACTACTCTCATTGTGCCATGTAACGTCCTCTACTAAAATGGTATAAGTTCATTTTCTTTACAAACAAAGAATAAACTGATGTGCATTTTCTTTAAAATTGGCAGTAAGTGTGTTGTGTATGTATAGATAGATTATTTATTTATTACCAGCAACGAATGTGTTGTAGTAGATGGGGTTGCTCTTTCCTTAACCAAGGTTTCGATTTTAAAATGGTTGCTTCTCCTTTTTGACTCTATTTTTTATTCTATTTTAAGGTTTTTTTTTGGGTCTTTGTTAATTTCCATTTATCATTTCTTGGTTGAGAATCTTTAATGTATCATTGGTTCTTTTTATTTAATTGAAAAAATTATGTATATTCATATAGGATGAAGTGACTGATTCTAAGAACTTTAATTGAAACATTCTTTGTTAATTTAGTGTTGGAAAGAAATTGACTTGAATAGAGCAAAATATATACTCCCTCCGTTTCATTTAATTAGTT
This sequence comes from Capsicum annuum, assembly GCF_002878395.1. NCBI lineage: Eukaryota > Viridiplantae > Streptophyta > Magnoliopsida > Solanales > Solanaceae > Capsicum > Capsicum annuum. The sequence continues at coordinate 3,329 of NW_025893446.1, forward strand.
GACCTTCTTTTTAAAAATATTTCTTTCAATTTGGTTGTTCCTTTGACGAAATCAAGTGGATTTTATTATGTTCTTCCAATGCTATCCTTAACATTAAATGATTAAACAACGTATATTTACTCAAATTTATATTTTCAAAGCATAATTAATAAGGCTAATTTAGTAAAATAAAACCCTAATTATTATTTT
>NW_025893447.1:0-1906 GCF_002878395.1 Capsicum annuum
GGAAAATTGCAACAAAATAATTATTTTACTTCCTTAGTAAGGATTGTGGATCAAAAAAAGGATTTCTTTTCAATCGTGGATTCTTTTCCTTATGTCAAACTTAGCTTGAGAATTTAGTCATATAAAATTCGGAACAACCCAATGACACACTAAATATAGATACATGAGGCCTTCATTTAAAAATCTAGGCAAGTAAAATATTCTTGAAAAATCAATTTTGCATTAAGCTTTAGCACTTGTAATGAATGATTGTATTGAGATGAAACAGTTTCATAGTCATATGTGTTATGATTCGGACAGAATAAGCAAACCACAATTAAAATAAAACAAGAACAACACACAGATTTACGTGAAAATCCTTGCGGGAAAAACCACGGGCAGAGGCAGAGGAGGTTTCACTATAATGGAGAGAGAGTATAATGTGGAGAAGGCTGAATTTTCTTAATGATAAAATAACTCACTAAATCGCCCTTATATATTACGTGCATATAAATAGGTCCTTGGCCCAAAAACATAAAGTTCCATCAACCAAAATTTGGGTCACAACTCTAACAATCTCCACCTTGACATGAATTCTAATTCAGAACTCAAATCCATTTCAAGACAAACTCTCCACCTCTTCCACAAAAGCCCCTAAGGAAAAATCTTAATAGCTAACACTAACCAAGTATAAGCAATGCTCAAACTTGGCACTTGGTAGTGTCTTGGTCATCATATCAGCAGGATTATCATGATTACTAATCTTGCTCACCACAATATCACCACGAGTACTAATTTCATGCATAAAATGATACAAAACATTGATGTGCTCTGTCCTCTCGTGAAACATCTAATCTTTCGTAAAGAAGATAGCAGTCTAACTGTCGCAAAAGACCATAGTAATCTGTAAGTCTTTCCTAAGTTCACCAAACAGACCCCTTAACCAAATAGCTTCCTCAAAAGCCTCTGTAATAGCCATATACTCTGCCTCAGTAGTTGACAAAGCAACCGTAGTCAGTAAGGTAGCTATCCAACTAATAGCACAACCACCAATGGTGAAAACATACCCTGTAAGAGATCTCCTTTTATCATGATCTCCTGCAAAATCAGAATCAACATACCCAATTACTTCATCTCTGTTTCGCCCAAACTGCAAACAAACATTAGCAGATCCATGCAAGTATCTGAAAATCCACTAAACTGCTTTCCAATGTTCTTTGCAAAGATTTGCCATGTATCTGCTAACTGCACTGATAGCATAAGATAAATCTAGTCGGGAACACACCATCGCATACATAAGAGACCCGACGACACTAAAGTATGTAACTCGAGACATATAGTCAAGCTCATTATCTATCTTTGGAGATAAAGTGGCGGAGCGTTTGAAGTGAGCTGCCAATGGAGTACTAATAGGCTTGGCATTTTGCATATTGAACCTGTGAAACACTTTTTCAATATATCTTTTTTGACTCAAGTATAACTTATAATTCTTTCTATCCCTGAGAATCTCTATGCCAAGAATCTTCTTTGCTGCTCCTAGATCCTTCATATTAAACTCCTTACTGAGCTGGTCTTTGACTTTTATTATCTCTCTCATATCCTTTGCTGCGATCAACATATCATCAACATACAAGAGAAGATACACGAACTATCATAACTACTCCTCCAAAATATATGACAGGTCATAAAAAAGTCAAACCTCTTATACCATTGCCTGGGCAACTGCTTTAAGCCATAAAGAGACATTTTTTACAAGCATACATAGTCCTTCTTTCCTGAGACTACAAAGCCCTCTAGTTGCTGCATATAGATGTCCTCCTCAAGTTCTCCATGTAAGAATGCAATTTTGACATCCAACTGCTCAAGATCAAGATTATGCCTGGCCACAATACCAAGCAATGCTCAAATCGAACTATGCTTTAGAATA
>NW_025893448.1:0-4000 GCF_002878395.1 Capsicum annuum
GTCATCCGTTAAAAGTTGGGCTCATTCATGTCATCGCCGTTACAAAACCGACTCATCCATGCCATTACTTTTTAACAGATGGTTTTTAAAAACAGCCTTGCCATGTGGCAGCCTATTAGAGGGCCACGTCATTTTTATTTTTTTTATTTTTTTTAAATAATTTTTTTTTGACCCATTAAAAAGAATCCATGCAACTTTTTGATCCATTGAAAATTAGTTTGATCTATGCTTTTAAAATTTGATTAATTTTTCATGAATATATTCTTAAAACATTCTTGTTCAATTTTTTTTTTTTTGTCATTTTTGACATATTAAGATTGTTTTCATATTTTACCTTTAATATTAATTATTGTTTTCTTCAAATTAATTTCAAATACAATAGTAAACATCATTTAATAAATATATTATAATAAAATAACTATTTTAATTGACGGACGAGTAACTAAAAGGGAACGGAGAGAGTATACACTCCACGCTTTTTATCACTTTATTTATTTTAAAAGATTCACGTTAACTAAAGCTTTTGTCATTTTTCAGTTGAAATTGAAGGGATATATAAACATTAAATATTATTATTATATTATTAATAGTTAGCTTCTCATTTTGCCAACTCTACGTATACTATATATGTCGGCATGTTGTCGCCTTCCTGTTTTTGCAATGATAAATGATGAAGCATAAAGTGTTACGTACAAATGTTGAATATTGATCAGGGGCGGCTCAACCCATTAGGAGAAAAGGTTGCCGCCTAAGACCCCAAAATTTGAGGGGCCTATTTTTGTTTAGTAATAATAAATTACAAATTTTAAGAAATATATTAAATACTATTTATAGAAAAAAGAAAAATTTTATATAAAAAATAAAACGCAAGACATCCGTTTGATTTTTGCCTTAGGCCATAAATTTGCTTGAGTCGCCCCTGATGCTGATGATGTCAATCTATGCTTAATAAAAAAAAAAAAAAAGTTACTTACATTCGGCTGACAAAATATTTCATGTATGCTAAGACATACTATATGCTTAATTAGAATAGCGTTTGGTTATAAATTTTAGTAGTAGATTTAAAAAAAAAAATTCTTTAAATATTTGTTTGATCATGAAAAATTAATCAAATTTTAAAAGTATAGATCAAATTAATTTTTAATGGATCAAAAAATTGGGTGAATTCTTTTTAATGGATAAAAAAAAGAATTTTTTTATAAAAAAAAGAATTTTTTTATAAAAAAAATTAAAATAAAATTAAAAAAATGACGTGACCCTCTAATAAGCTGCCACGTGGTAAGACTATTTTTAAAAATCGGCTGTTAAAAAATAATGGCATGGATGAGCCAGTTTTGTAACGGCGATGACATGAATGAGCCCAACTTTTAATAGATGACATAAATGAGTCATTTTCTGATAGTTCAGTGGCATATTTGAGCCTTTTTCCTTATTAATTTTACTCCCATACACGACCAAAACCAACTCAAACTAAACTTTCACTCAAACCAATCAAAATTTAATTTTTCAAAAGTTGTCCAAATATTAATATATAGTAAAAGTTTTCCAAATATAGTATAGTTTCGTGTGATGTTTAAATAGGATTTCTTTTTTATAGAAAAACTATTTTTAATATTTTAGAATTTCTTAATTATTAATTCTACTCTTATACACAACTAAAACCAACTCAAACTAAACTTTCATTCAAATCTATTAAAATTTATTTTTTGAAAAATTGTCCAAATATTAATATAGTAAAAGTTTTTCAGATATAGTATAGCACGTGTGATGTTTAACTAGGATTTTTTTTTTAAAAAAAAAAACTATTTTTAAGGACTTCTATTATGGACTTTCTTTTTTGAAATCAAAGTTGGTTTAGGATATTTTTTTTGAAAAAATAAATCAACATTATACATTATTTAGGTCTTTTATTAATTAAAGTCCTTATTTTATGTAGGTGAGAAATCATAATATTTAATAATTTTAAATTGGTTAGAATTTTACCTTATATAAAAAAAATATCTACAATTCTATAAATAATAGTTTCAATCAAACTTTGCAAGAAACATAAAAAAATCCGCTTCTTCTACTTTTAGATTTCTTCATATTTTGATTTTGATTCAAGTTATATTCTTACGTTCATTGTTTTCATTCTTCCGTTTTCCTTTATTTCGTGTAGCTAGGAGTTTTTAAGGCATGTTAACTACTTGAATTTTTTTGATTGTTGAGGCTTTTTATACTCATAGTTGTGTTATCCATTGAGTTTTTAAGGCATGTTATCCATTTTTCTACCCATTGAAATCTTGATAATATCCATGATTAAAGAGCTAAATTTAATTGTGATTTGAGATAAATTTTTAGAATTTTTAGTACAATTCTGAAGTTTACAATAAATAAAATTATTCTCTATTCTTGATAAACAATTGTTAATTGTGAAATTTTTTTAAAATGCAGAATCTTGATATATCTTATGATCGAAACGACAAATTTGCTTGTAATTGGTAAGCTTTCTAAAATTTTAGTATGTTCTTGCAATTTATAATAATAAATTATTTCTTGATAGACCATTGCTAATTACGAAACTTTTTTTTTTTTTTTTGTGAAATATTGATATTATCTTTAATTGAAGATAGTCATTCTAATCGTTTAGGAAGTTTTGTTTAAAATTTAATATATGCAACTATTTCAATTGTGAATCAACTATTTAATAATTGATTCTAATGATTGTCTTTTTTTTTTTTTGAAAACTATATATTTAAATTGATATAATGCTACTTGCTAATACTTTTACTCTTTCATATATAGTTTGATTGGCGAGAGACACACGTGCAAAACACGTACATTAAACTAGTATTTTAAAGAATATGCAAGTAGATTCTATGCAGGTACAAAATTGTTATAAACATTATTGATTTTTGTTTGACTAAATATTTGTTATATATCCAATCAAATAAAATACTAAGTTTTATTTTACTAGAATAAAAATGAAAAAACTTTTTTTTATTTGAGAATTTACGATACAATTTTTTTACCTCCCAACTTAAGAATGACATATGTCTACTCTCTATTTTTTTCTGCCTTCACTTATGAAATTACATTATCTATATTGTTATTATTTTAAAATTTTAATTACGAAACTAAATCGAATCAAAGTGCACATCGTTTTACTCTACCAATTTAATTCTATTTATTTTGTTCACGTTGTTTTACTATACCAATTTAATTCTATTTATTCTTCATTAACACCTCTTTATTTGTTTTTTCCTTTATTAAAAACTAAAAAGAGCAAAAAGAAATAGTCCAACAAAATACACCCAAGATTGGGCTAGTGGCTTATGAAGTGAAGTTGAATATTATGATACCTCATGTTCAATTTCAAGCGATAAATATTAGTAATTTCTACTCATTTGTTCTAAATTTGAGGAACAAATTAACAAATATAGGTGCACATAAGCTAGTTCAAACACCACAAACACAAAAAAAGCAAGAAATAGTCCAACAAAATGCATCCAAGATGTGGCTTGATCGAGATTGAGTATTATGAGGTCTCAGATTCAATTTCAAGATATAAACACGAGTAATTTCTTTTCATTTGTTCCAGATTGATGGATCTGTGACATATATCTCGTAGAATTAAAGGTATGCGCAAGCTGATCTAAATACTACCGTTATTAAAAAAAAAAAGTCCAACAAATATTTGACCATTAAAAAAGTTTGGAAAAAAATGCACTCGAATAAATTTGTAAAATCAATAAAAAGTAGTACTACTACTACGAAGAAACCAAAGTGAACCCCCAGCTGCTTTCATATAGTTCTACCGGACCTCCGCCGGAAACCTAGGTTTATCTGCACCGTTAAAGCGTCGGCGGCTGAACCCTACTCTCCGCCGTTGAACGGTTTCGGTTTCCTTAATCCGACAAAGCCGGGTAAAAATGCTGAATCTCTTAATTCTCCCTTTACTCTTTCGTTTTCTTTTGCAGTTCTTCTTAATTTTATACATTCAATTTCCCTAAAATTGGAG
>NW_025893449.1:0-4416 GCF_002878395.1 Capsicum annuum
GTTAGGTGAGGTGGGGATGGGGGAGAAAATGGTCCAGCTCCCACATTATATACTTCCTATAAATATCAAAAATAGTATTTTCATTTAATCACCTGCTTTTTCCTCTTTGAAAAATATAAAAAAAACTATTTTTTTGGCAAAAATATATCCCTAACTGTATAGTACTTCTTCATAAATATTTTTTTTGTCATTTTATTTTATTTTACTTTTGAATCTTAACAAAACATTTATGTATGATTGCCTTAATTACCATTTATCTTTTATACTATTAGCGTATAGAAGGTAAACCTCATTTGCAAAAATTTGCAAAACTACAACTCTATGACTGGACCAAAATGATGTCTTAGTGCCCGTTTGGCAAGAAAAATATTTTCATTTTATTTTCGGTGATTTATTCCGAAAGTCTATTTTGATATAGAAGTATTACAATTTTTAAAATTTTAAAAACTCTGAAAAGTTCATTTTTATAATTTATAGTCCAAATGGCTCACATAAAATCAAAAATAACTTCAATTTCTATTCATATTCAGATATAACTTTCACTTCCCCAATACTATTTTTAACTTGGAAATAAATACATAGTACGGTTTTTCAAATTTCACAATTCTCATGTTCAAACGATCATTTAGTTTACTTAAAATCCAATGCAGAACCACAAGGTCCACATCCCATGGCCCAATTAAGCCCATACAGCTTTTCCAGGCCCAATTTCAACCCAATATGGCTAATACCACCTTCCCCGAGCCCAATCAAACTTGACAGAGCAAAATGGATTAAGAAGCAGTCTATTTCTTTATTAAAAAATCTACTTGTCCATATAAATGGAGTCTTATAGGCATTTAGGCATGAATTGAGTAATATTTGAAATAATAGTATAAGTTAAAGACGAAAGAAGATATTTGAAAGTTCACATTGTGTTCATACTTGCATCTCACTTGATTTTTTATTTTAATTTTGGAGTGAAAAATTGAGTGTGTATAATCAAACAGGTTGCTGGAAAAATCAAAATAAAAGGAAATCACTTCATAAGCCCCATTCGAAAGTAGTGCAACCATAAAAGTTGCTAGGTTGCTGAGCCATTGGGTTCGCGGTTAGGTTGTCGAGCCATTGGCTTACACTTACACATGATTAAAATTTTTTTTATGTAAATATAGTAGATGTTGAACCCTTCGACCAATTGATAAGCTGTTTTGCAATCTAAAAGTGAGTTAATTCACTAATTAAGACAATAGAGAGGGGTTCCAGAAGGTGAAGACTGGCAACCAGAAAAATTAGGAACTTCAGATTCAATTGTACAAGACCTCATGGAACTCCATGTTAACTAAAAACTATGTCATGTTTTTATCGGAGCATTGATAAAAGAAAAATCTTCTTTTAGATATTTAAATGATGTCCCCAGCATAAAAAAGGAGTCAAGTATTTCAAAGCAAGGTTATACATGATTCTTTGAAGTTCTGTATGCATAGTGAGACTTAAAGGTCATCTAGATATCATATTTTCATAACATTTACTCTTATTATAAAATTTTAATTTGCAAATCTTTTAATATGATTGAAACCTCTATCATAGAAGCAGAACTTAGAGAGATGGAGCAAAACAAAGAAAAAGAAAAACTGCTTGTAGCAGTTATAAAACACTTCCTCTTTGTGAGATTCTTGATTTCCTGATATACTTGGCTCATTATGTTCTTTCAGCTGAGAATCTGGGCTTGTGGTGACATGCATGGGGGTAGTTTCGGTTCTTGCATTATTTGGAATTATCTGGAATCAAAACTGTTCCATTTATGTCACTTGACTGATAAGCCAATTTCTCCATCTCCAAAAAGTCATCCATGAGATCCAGGTGACTAAAAATGTCAAAGTTCTTCTCCTTCTTGATATGGGAGAGTTCAGACATTAATGCTGTCGTCCAAGAGCTAGAGCAACTAATATTATCGTCATCTCCATCCTCGGACATGGAAGCCAATCTTGGAAGGTGATTTGTTTCATGCGTAAAGGAACCCTCAGAATGCTATCGTCGAATGGTGGACTTTTGTCGGCTCTTCTGTTCAGCATTTGCTTACAGCTGTGCTTCCAAATTTTGAAGCTTGCTGGCCGTCTTTGCACAAATACTCCTGGATGTCTGTAATTCACTGTTCTGGTGTGCCAAAGCTTCTTTCAACATCTTTGTTTCCTCCTCCATTGCCAAAAGGCGTTCTGTAAGTTGCTCATTCTCTTTATGGAACTTCTGCACACTATCCAATGAAAAATCTGGTAAACTGGGCCTTGCTCCTTGGGATTTCTTTACACGGCTGTCCCCATAATCTCTACCCAAACTCTCAACCTCAAGTTTCATCTGGGCCAAGGCTGTAGGCGCAGGCAACTTCTTCCGCACAATACCATGTAATCTCCGACACTCTGCTTCCAATTTTGCAACTTTCTTCACTCCCTCCAGGTGTTGCTTGTTTGCAACTTCTGCAGACCGTACGCTCATATTTTTCTCCTCAATATGAATTTCTAGTTCCTTTGAGTTAATTTGGTGTTCATATTTCAGAGCATTTCTTTCCCTTTCACATGACTCGATATTTCACTTCAACATCTCAATTTCTGCTTCAGCTTGGGCTTTTTCTTCACTGAGCTGTATCACCATGCTAGAATGCTCCTGCAAAGACCTTGAGAGTGCAGAATTTTCCACTGCAGACCTGAGTAACTGTTGGTCCAGGTTAGCTAATTTTGCTTCAAACTCATGCTTCATTTTGTCAAACTGCTTGGTTTTATTCTGAATCACATCATGCAGCTTCTGTTCATGTCTTCTTTCAAATTTCGTATCTGCCGCATGCACTCCTTCAGTGCACCATCCAGATGTAATTTCAGTGCACCATCCAGATGTGATGCCCTGTCTTCAGCAGTAATCTTCAAAAGAGTAACGGATTCCAGGTGATTTTTCAGTTTCGCGGCTTCTGACTCAGCCTTCTCCCAACCTGTACAGAGAGATGTGAATAAAAAAATTCAGTACCAAGTTACAAAACACTTGTTACAAGAAAAACACAAGTCAATAAGGAACATCACCTGAGACGGCTTCTTCAGCAACTTCAGCGTATTGTTTTACCAGGTTTTCCTTATTAGTCATTTTTGACTTTGCAGCAGCCAACTTTTCATTCAAATCCTTGACTTCATCCTCTAAGCCACTCACTTGTTCGTCAAGAGACTTAACTTGATCCTCCAGTCCAGTCAAATGTGAATAAGATTCAACGGAAATTTGCACTTATTTAGGTTTCTTGATTTCCTATTTACCCTGAACTATAACGGAAACCAAAACATAAATCACCAAGACGAGACAAATTGAATGAAGCTCTCTCACAACGTAGTATTGTAAAAAAAAATCGATGAACTACCAAACTGAAACTATGTCTTTTCCTTTCTAGCACCAATCACATTATATTGAAGAGAGAAACAAAATTAACAAAACTAAATTAGAACTTATAATTTGTGAGGGTAAATATTAAAGACTACCACCCATCAATCTCAACCTATAGACGTAAGCCTCACAGTTTAGATAAATGGAGAAGTTCTTTGCTAGTATTGACCAAATTACGCAGCATTTCTTTTATTCAAGTTCTCATAATTAAAGGTCAACATGAAAGTCCTTGTTATTGATGTAAACATATTGTCAGATTGTTTATAGGATAAACTATAGAGAATTATGGTTAGACAATCTAATAGCAATGACGACCACAAAGAATGAGAAGAAAACGGAAATTTCTAGTTGAATCTAAAGGGGCAGATGATGACTCCACTATAAGAGAAGGAAAATATACTTTTTAATTATATAGGTACCAAAACACACACCTGATCAACCTTAGGTTCAATTAAATCTGAAGGGGCAGAGGCTGACTCCAATATAAGAGCTATAGGTTTCTCGCTTGCTGTCTTATCTGATTATTTCTTCTTCCACGGCAAACTCCTACGATCCATTGTAGACTGATGGACAAGGAAAATATCTGCTTAATTTAGTCAATGAATCACGAAAATAAGGGAAATGATAACTTTTTTAATTGAAAAGCACAAAAAATGCATTACAAGTTCACAACACTTGACAAGAGATACAACAGGAAGTCACATCAGAACTTAAGCTTCAAGTGGTGGTAGACAATGCATGAAACTATAGACGCAATGTAGCTGTACACTATATGCAGTAATTGTCCTAATTCACCCAAAAAAAGCAATATACACAAATATGCCCCCCACCACTAGCTCAGAACTCATTGGAAATGTTGCTATAGCTGGAAAATATGAGACTAACTTGCGAAGGGAACTCGATTACCTCCTTACAAAGATTGTTAAACGCCACAACTCAGAATACTTGCACTACATTTCAGCTAGAACTGAGCAACAAATTAAGCTCAAATGTCGGAAAACAGAGAAAAGACACTAATTT
>NW_025893450.1:0-4518 GCF_002878395.1 Capsicum annuum
TTTTGTTTTGGGTATTCTATTACCCCACACAGATGTTATATCATTCAAATTATGTTCAGTATTGAACCTTATGGCCTTTCAGTGCATGTTTCCTCATTATTATGTCATATTATGCAGTGTACAGGTACAGATATCAGTCATGGGTTAGTTTGTGGTCCTACAGGGTCATGAGCACTGTCTTGCATTTTGGTTACTAGATCTGGGGCATTACAGCTTATGAGAGGTCAGGCATGTATAAGGAGAAGATGAAATTTTACCATTACAAGAGAATTGAAAGAAAGGAATTCCAACTCTGTGATTTGATTTTGTTGTATAATTGGAGACTTTACTTTTTTCCTAGCAAATTAAAGTCTAGGTGGTATGGACTATTCATCGTGGTAAGAGTATTTCCACATGGTGTGATTGAGTTACAATGAGATGGTGATTTCCCATTCAAGGTGAATTGACATCGTGTGAAGCATTTTATGGGAAGCACGGCGGAGATAAAAGTGTGTGAAAATAAGAGCCTTGATAAAGTCTTAGTAGTAAAGAGAGATGACTCATGCCATGATGTCAAATCATCCGCTTCATGAGAGGAAACCGATTGGCTTGTTGGTGAAGTCTGAGTATCCAACATATCCATATCGTATCATGACATTAAATCAAGCGCTACTTCATAAGAAACCCAAGGTTTTAGTATTTACTTTGTTTGGTTTTATAGGATAAGAAGTATGGGGAAATCACTAGCTTATGGTAAAATTTCAAAATTTCAGACAAGCCCAGGTAAGTTGACACACAAGTATAGTCTAAGGGTTATGTAATAACCCATGACTCGTGAGAATTAGAAGGGATTTTTTGTTCTCTGAAGTTGACTCATGAGTCCTACCCACAAATCATGAGTCCAAACCATCAGAGATCCCCAATAATGTTTTAGAATCTTGACTTATGACTTTAACCCACAGGTTGTGAGTCACACCCATAATTCGTGGGTTGTATATTAGTTATTATAAATAATTCTAGTCGCAAATTTTAAACTCGTGACTTCAGCCCATAATTAATGAGTCCAACCAATGAATTGTGAGATGGGTCATGGGTCACACTGCGCCTAATTTCAAATTTTAATTGAAGAAACCACTAGGCCTATGTAATATAACCTAAATCAATGGTTTCCATTGAATAAAACCTAAACCCAATCAGATTTTTGTAATTTGTAACTCCCACTCAAATTCAAATACCTCATCCATATCAAATTCAAATAACCCTACTCAACTCCATTTTTCTACCCTACTTCAAACCCATATTCTTATGCATACAAAGGCCTTAAAATCATGAAAATCAATTGTTCTTGCCTCTTCTTGGATTTTTAGCTTGATCTAAGGTCTCTTATGGTCCAAACTTGGTTATAAATTGATCTTGTTTGTTGAAACTTGAGAAAATACTTGGACTAAAATAGAACTTGACTAACTTTCACAATTCTTAAATTACATGCAATCAAAAATGGTGGAATTAAATTTATTCAATTGGATATAAATTGAATAGATGATATTGTATGCATTTAGGAATTGAAACCTAAGGAAAAATCTAAGTGAACTTATCATTTGAACCTACAAACCCATCTATGACTCGTGACTCACACCCACATGCCATAGGTTAGACTTGTGGGAATCAGACCTAAAGTCTTGAACCTTAGAGTCATTGTCTTATTCCCACAAGGTCTAGCCATAACTCGTGACTTGAACCTAAGGGTCATGAGTTGATCCCGAGAGATGAGTCTCTCGAGCTGATTGGGTCCATAAAGGAGTACATCATTGATAGTATTCCAATAGTATGCCTTTTTTTCAGTGCCATACCCAGCATCATACTTGGAGTGGTGCAACATCAAGGGTTATTATTCAGCTAGATTTTTAGCCTACCCCATCAAAACCTCGGTACAGGACCCAGGCACAACTAACCCCTATTGCTCAGGCTAGACCTCAGATAAATACTGCATAGAGGTCACCACCACACTCTTTTAACCCTCTACAAACTGATAAGGGGGAAGAGGAGTCCAGTTCTAGTGCCTCTAGGGAAGAATCAGTTATCCCCGAATTTGAGAAGGGGGAAAAGTTTGAGTCAAGAAGTAGAGATAGAGAGACAGATCTACCCCTAATATTATGAGGGTGCAAATACATTAAAGGGTACTAAGGATTCTTGTGCATCAGCTCCAATTGCAGAGGTATAAGATTCCACGCACACTTTTGCCATACCAGTAGCTCAATTCATTTAAAGGTGGTATGTAGAGGACATCTAGATCATAATAATAGAGATGTTAAGATTACTAATCAGGGTATTCATTGGTGGAGTATACTTAAGGAACCCCAAATTGGGCTCACATCTTTGGTAGATATTCCATACCTAAAGGTTAAGTTTGATAGATATAGGCTTGGATGGATGGGTGAGCCTTCAGGATCTTATATCCCATATGTGGTACATAAGTTCTATGTGTCCTATATTACATCTATTGATTTGATCATATCATCAAGGATGAGAGCTCTGCACCATCCTCCACTGGCCTATAAATTAGTCAAGGGTGTTCAAGTTGACTTATTAGAGAAAATGATCTGTAAATTCTTATTTGGATTTTAGTTGTTAAGGTCTACGACTATAGCTAAGTTTATACAAGATGAGGATAGTGAGGTATGGTAGGACTATAAGGGATCCTGACCATTGGAAGCAGAGGAGAGAGTTATCAAGATAAGTGTCTCGACAAATTGGTAATCTTAGTGTTGACTCCTCTTGGGTTGAGAGGAAGGCAGAGATAAAAAAGTAATCTCTTCACTTCAGAGTGAAGTTTTTATGGTCCATAGAGAGGAACGGGTTAAGTTCCATAGATGCAGATCATGCACTTACATAGGACCAACCGTATTAGTGTTTCTCATCATTGTTTGATATGACATAGATTTTTCCCAATGAATCCAAGACAAGATTCACGAGATATCTTTTAGAGAGATTACTCGAATTCATTTCCCATGCTTGATCTAGAGACAATGTGATGCAGTGGGAGTAACAATAGTACCAAAGGTTGGTCATAATACTGAGGTCACTCAGATAGCTGATGTAGGGTTTATTCGTGATGAGGCCAACCTTATAGCATAGAAAAAGGCACAACCTTCTACCTCTTTAAGATCAACCTATTTTAAGGGCCTTTAGAGTCAAATGAGTAGGTTGAGAGGCCAATAATGGGTATTGATCTTGACATGGGCAACCATCCGATAGAGACTTTATCTACCGCGGGCAGTAAGGGAGATACAAGTATGTTATCTCCAGTTTCTACATCTCAGTTCCATCTTTTTTTGCTTATTTTAGGCATGGTGAAAGTACTGCTAGAGTTTGCTTATTTTAGGCATGGTGAAAGTACTGCTAGAGTTCTTACATTTGTTGGTGGATAGGCAGTAGGAATTAGTTTAACGCAACACACATACTAATGCCTAGTTAGCCAAGTTACTTGATTAGATCCAACCTTGGGTGCAGATGACTTTAGAGGCATTATAGGCATAAGTTGAGTCGATGATAATAGCTGTTATAGATCGACTCATTAGAGAGGTACAAGGGAAGATAGAAAAGTTTGAGTTTCATATGGGAGACCGACTCTGTGAGGTTCAAATTCTTGATTTATTGAGACTGCATAAGGAGGTGGCTACTTTGAGATATGAGGTCCACATATTAGTTGAAAGCCACACTTTTTCCATACCTAGAGTCATACCTTTTATTCCACAGTCGCTAGATAATCCACCACCATTGGTTTTGATTTATTTGATTAATGATAATGAGGCCTAGAGTATCGGGTCCAAGAGACGATAGAGCCTACCGAGCAGAGTGATAGCTCAAACGAGTTTGAGAGAAACATAAAAAGGGTAGCAATAGAGTCTATGATTCATTTATAGATTGATACGAGTGAGAAAACATAGTGTAAGTTAGGTGCCACCTTTAGTCGACCACCACCACTATCTCCCAGTGCTACACCCGACGTGCTTTTTGATTCTCCAGCTAGGTACAATGCTATATTTGATGCCTAGAGCATCTCAGGTATGTCCCTATACTCATATTTTTTATCTTCTTAGTATGCACTGGGGATAGTGCATCAAATTTTAGTTGGGGTGGGGGTGTACCAACTACTCAGCATTTTTGTTTCCATTTCTTTTTTCCTTAGAGTATGTTATCATAGTTGAGCCAGCATGTTTAGGTTATTGTGTTGTGTTTTTGATATATGTTATGTTTTTTGTTGTTTGACTAGGAGAAAAATAAGGAACCTTTGTGCAGTCTAATCTTAAAATTTTTTTGTTTTATAAAATGATACCCATCTAAAAAATTTTGTTAACTATGTGTTGAGAATATATATTGTGACCATTGTCAAATCTTGTTATGGAATAAGTATTAGGGACAAAATAATCATAGCTTATAATTGAATGAACCAGAATGGTAGTAGTTGATTATATAGCCTTGTGTTATGTGTGTGTGAGGTGTTTACTTAGTTCACCTTGTATGTAATCCAGAACTTGC
>NW_025893451.1:0-3660 GCF_002878395.1 Capsicum annuum
TATATATACACGCACACACATATATATACCTGTACATACACACATGCATATATATAGACACATTATCGACTATATCAATACGTACTATATACATCATATACGTACAATAGTACCTTTTCCAATAATATAATGCGATGTATTTCATATATATACGTACTATGTACATCATATACGCGATTTTACTATCCCATTATATTTCACATATACTCAAATAAATTATCGATTGATTTAGCTTATGTCATTAATATACCATCCCTATATAATATGCATATGTTATATATATATATATATATATATATATATATATATATATATATATATATACACATATACATACACATACATATACACACTATCTACTATATCAAGTTCAAAATACGTACTATACATATCACATATATATATACAAGTATATTATCCAGTAATATAATGCGATGTGTTTCTTATACATACTTAGATTAGTGATCGATAAATTATATTGGATTAACTTAATATATTAGGTTTTGATTATATTTATAATTAGGTGTTACTTAAAATTATTTAATTTTTTTACTTCAAAAATCTCCACAAGTGGTTGGTTTTGTAAAAGTATTTTTTAATTATTTTTTATAAAAACCGACCACATGTGGTCGATTTTTTAAATTTATTTTTTATAAAAACCAACCACATGTGGTCGGTGTTTTAAAATTATTTTTTATAAAAACCGACCACGTGTGGTCGATCTTTTAAAATTATTTTTTAATTATTTTTATTAAAAACCGATCAATTATGATCCATTTTTTTAAAAATAAATAAATAAATAATTCTAAAAAACCGACCAAAGGTGGTCGATTTTTATATATATTTTTAAACTAATTTTTTTAAATAAAACCGACCACTCGTGGTTGATTTTATTATTTTTTTAAAAATTTCATTTGTTAAATAATTAATAATAATTATTAAAATTATTGTAATAATTATTTTGATTTTTTAAAATATAAAACCGCCCACTTGTGGTCGGTTTTTGTTTAAAAAGAATTAAAAAATTCAAATACCGATCACTTGTGGTCGGTTTTTCCGATCACAAACTGTGGTCGGTTTTACCTTTTTTTTTAGTAGTGATAAGACCCTTTTGTAAGAGATTATCAATCTCCTTTTTACAGAATTTAACTAATTCTGTGCTCATTTGGCAGGGTCGAGATTTGGTTGGAATTTTATCTTCGCTGAAATCATCTTCATAAGGAAGAGAAACAATATGCTGTTTGCGATTCCAAAAAGCATTTGGGTGATCAACACAAATATCAACAATCATTTGTTCAGATATTATTTTTATTTTTTCCTGAATTTTCACAGAATTTATTGTATTATGAATATTCATACTCATCATTTCAAGTTGTAAGAAATTTATCTGTTAATGTTTCAATTCAATTAAAGCATTTATGTCCCTTGTTACTGGATCCGTAACAAAAGGGTAGGAAATTTCTTGATTTTTATAAGTAGCCTTGAAAACATTCGCATCAATATGTGTGTAAGAATAAATAGCATTTGTAAAAGGCGTTCCTAAAATAAAAGGAGGATATAACTGATTTTTTACTAAGAAAAGAAAATACGGAATGCAAATCTTATTTCTACAAATATGTGCATGAGGTAGTTTATAATTAATATCAAGAGAATGATCAGATGCAGATTTGACTATATGCGTGATTTTATGAAAATATCTGGTTGGAATTAATCCTTCCTGGATGCAACTACCATCAGCACCACTATCAATCATAGCTACATTAGTTACAGAAAATTTATTATTAATCAAAATAGTATAGTTTATATACCATTTATGGGCCGTAACTATTTACATCATACCCAAAAAATAATCATTTGCTACATCAAGATTAGAAATATCTTTGTTGGAATTTTCAGAATTTTCCACAATTTTTTCTTTCCCTTTGGAACTGAAGGCAATATCATTTTGAGAAATATCCTTTTCAATCTTTGAAATTCTAAGATCTAAAATCATTTGATTTTGTTTCAAATAAATAATTTATGTTTTTAAATCTTCAACTTCTATTTTCAAATCAGTGAAAGACATGCCTTTACCAGTTGTTTGACTAATGGCAAGACGTCTATTAACTTCGATTAAAGAATAAGGCATAATATCAAAAATAGAATCAGTATTTTTCTTAACATGTTTATTATCAACAGACTTTGAAGTACCGATTTGGGAAGAAGTAAGATCAATGATTTTTTGTCGAAGCTTTTCATCAGTAACTTCTTTTAATAATTCTAAAGCGCTATCAACAGTTATTGTTTGAATATTTAAATCTAAATCTTCAAATTGGGATTGCAATTTATAGAAAGTATCATCATAATAACAAGTATTGTTATTACAATTAGTGTAGACATTAGTATAGGGTTTTTTGTTGGCATGGTTTTCATTATCAGTTAAGTCAAATAATTCAACCTCAGTATCGGATTCAGATTCGTAATTATAATCGGATTCAGAACTTGAAGTATATAATAAACCATAAACCTTATCATGAACCTCATCAAAAAGTCCTAAGGACTTAAGCTTTGAAGTTTATAATTTGGAGCAATATGACCAAATTGACCTTAATTATAACATTTAATTTTTGCTAAATCTCTCTTAGACCTATTTTTCGTAAATCTAGTAGACTTACGATGGATTTTTTTTGGCTTCACACTCTTCTTTGGATCTATGTCTGGATTTTCTCTTTATCCTATAGGGCTTATCTGGGTCATTAGTTCTAACAACAACATATCTATGGCTCCTTTTCTTAGAAGTAGAAGCAGAATTTTTCATACCAAATTGTCCATAAAAATCACCTAATTGGATTTTTTCTTTAAGCCTGTCCAGGTTAATTTGTCTAGACAATTTCAATTCATTACAAAGATTGAGACCTTCTTGAGTACAGGCCGCAATAAGCTTATCATAAGTAAAATCTGTCCAAGGGATTGCACCATATTTGAAACGGAGTATATAATATGCCACTTCGGTTTGTCAAAAACATATTTAACTATCCATAATCTGAAGAACTGTTAAGTATTATAATGGATTCCATTGTAGGAAAAATATGGGAGTATCTGTGCCGTCTTACTAATAACTCTATTCTGCAGGGGCTACAGATGGTGAAGAATTGTTTTGTCGATGCGCTACAGTGGCTTAAGGATTTTGTTTGTCAAGTGCTGGACATGCTACAGAACAATGGTGGCAAATTGCTGGACAAACTAAAGGTTCTTGGTGGCAGAGTGGTGTTAAGGCAAATGAAATTTGGTGGCAAAGTGTTGCTTACGCTGATGAATGTTGGTGGTTGGTTCAATGATAAGGTTTCGAGTACTGAAGCTAGAACTGAATTGCTTCAGTTTGCTTTACTTAGCAGATGTACTATCGATAACTATGTTTAAATTTCAGTTAAAATGCAAGTATAATATAGTAGACTTACTATTGATATCTATGTTTAGAGATCAGTTAGAATGCAAGTACTGATATAGTAGACTTACTGTTGATATCTTTGTTTAAAGTTTAGTTAGAATGCAACTGCTAATATATATAGTAGATTTACTATTGATATCTATGTCTAAAGATCAGTTAGAATGCAACTGCTAATAATAATAATACAGTAGACTTACTATTGATATCTATGTTTAAAGTTTCGTTAGAATGCA
>NW_025893452.1:0-10156 GCF_002878395.1 Capsicum annuum
TGGGCTAGTCTAGTGATATTGAAACTGTATTTTGGGGTAGAATTGACATAATTGCCCATGTTTCTGGATGAATTTCCTATTTTAGCTTTGGTTATGACTTACTTGACATCTACAAGTTGAACTAGATATCTTAGCCTAGCTTTGAGCATAGTTTGCCTTAATATAGAGATTGAGGATTAGAAGTGCGATCATCTGGCCCACTTAGGCCAAGATTTGTGTCAGCTTTTGTAGGCTTAGTTGCAAATAGTAGGCGTAGTTGAGACTAATGAGTCTTACTTATGAGATTTACTTGGTGAATTGATAAAATATGTTGATTTTTCCTGGACTATGATTAATGGACTATAGATATGATAATTTACCTTGGATGTGATATTAGACCTTTATAGATGTTATTTTCTCTTAATTATGATATTTGGCCCATAGAGAAGTATTTTCCTCTTAGTTATCATATTTGGCCCAATAAATATGCATTTCCCTCTAAATTATGATATTTGACCCATAAAGATGCATTTTCCCATGAATTATGATATTTGGCCCATAGAGATGCAGTTTCCTCTTAGTTATTGTGATATTTATCCCATAGAGATGTATTTTCCTCATAGTTATGGTATTTTCCCCATAGAGATGTATTTTTCTCTTAATTATGATATTTGGTCCATAGAGATGCATTTTCCTCTAAGTTATGATATTTCGCCCATAGAGATGCATTTTTCTCTGAATTATGATATATGACTCATAGAGATGCATTTTTCTCTGAATTATGATATTTTCCCATAAAGATGCATTTTTCTCTGAAATAATGATATTTGGCCAATAGAGATGCGTTTTCCTCTTAGTTATGATATTTGGCCCATAGAGATTCATTTTTCTCTTAGTTATGATATTTGGCCCATAGAGATGCATTTTCCTCATAGTTATGATATTTGACCCATAAAGATGCATTTTTTCTTATTTATTATATTTGGCCCATAGGGATGCATTTTCCTCTTAGTTATGATATTTGGCTCGTAGAGATTCATTTTTCTCTTTGTTATGATATTTGGCCCATGGAGAAGCATTTTTCTCTTAGTTGTGATATTTAATCTATAGAGTTGATTTTTCTCTTTGTATGATTATTGGGCTTATAGAGATGATTTTCCTCTTGGTCATGATGTATGACCGATAGATATGAGATGTCTAATAGAGGTGATATGCTTATTGATATTATTCTTGCTAGACGTGAGATGCCTCCTACATGTGAGACGATTATAGCTATGCTACGACTTATAAATATGATTGTCGATATAAGTTTCGCATATAAATGGGCCTAAGGCCATGATTATGATGTGATTATTTTGGATATTTTATTGGGCAAAGGGTCGTGTTATGATATTAGTTGGATATCCGAGAAGAATTTATCCTTGTAAAGGATATGGTTGTAGAATATAGACACATATATGTTTATGCTGCCTACGATTTCATTGACTGGATACTGGTAATAGAATGCATAAATTTGATACATTCATGATTATTATATCAGCATTGATGTGAAACTAGATGAAATATGACCTTTTCACTATTTTTCGAAATAAGGGTTAAAACCCACTTTTCACCTTAACAATGGATATCTTTACTATAATAATTTTCTAACTAAATGGAATATTTATACGTATAAAAGAGGTTTAAAATATTGTTTAAAATATTTGATCGAGACAGATTCCAGTCCATGACATAACACTATTATTTACTTTAGTCGTGAGATATTCCGACTCTTTCTACACTTGTACAATGATTTAGACCGGAAGATCATTTCGAGTAACTATCATGACCCGAGTATACCCCCTAGTCGCGACACGGTGCTTACGGCCATAACTGACCCCAAGCTAACCCGTGGTCTGGTACCTGTTATGAGCAATGAATGTAAAAAGAATAAAACAACTTGTGCAGTAAATAACCCAAAAAGGAACTGTCAATCTCAATACTAAAATATCTGATAAACATTGGAAAACTAGACTAGTTGTTTGAAACAACTGATAATAAGTGAATACTGAATAGCTGTCTATTTATTTGAAAGCCTCTAAGAATCATAAGGAGTTGATGGGACTGTAACACCTCGAATGTTTACCCTGAATACCACACAGTGCTTATGATCCCAAAGGACCACAAGATAACCCATGACTAATATCTGCTGTGAGCACTGAATAATATACTGTAATAAATGCCGAAAGATAGGCTGAAATACCATAAGGTTTAAAACATCTAGAATACGAAAATATATAATATCTGTAAAACTAAATACTATCTGAAAACTAGTCTGAAAAAACTCTAACTGATAACTGTCAGAAAGTTGAGTTGATGGGACAATTCCCCAACTAACTCCATCTACTGAAATACTGAGTTTACTGTAATAATAAAATAAAAGAATATCCTCAATAGATGAGGACTCACTACTAAATCTGATATGCTGGCTTAATCTAAATCTATCTATGTATGTTCAGGAACCTAAGTGTCCGAACCTATGATATAAGGCATCATAGTTCTAAGAATAGTATGCATCAGTACGTGGAATGTACTGGTATGCTAGATGAGGTAAGGCTGAATGCAAAGGTTCATATGCATGAACATTAATGGACTGAATGATACAGAGTAACTGAACATGAGTACATGCATAATCTAAAACTATTGTAAATATTGAGTATTCAATACTATGCATATATATACACTGTAACTGAGCTTTTTCGAAGCTAAGTACTGAGTTCTGATACAGAGTAACTGATATCTGAGATTTCTAATAACTGAGTTAATGATACTGATTGACTTTATCTGACATTCCTAATTCTACAGAACTAAACTAAGTTCTATTCTGAAGACTGAAACAAACACTGTGGGAGGTAATCATCTAACTAACATGCCCAAAATAAGATAAGATAACTGAGTTGGGGTTATATTTGTAACCCCAATTGTAAGGGTGTCAATACCATGTCACAGGTAAGGACAAGCTGAGATTTACCCTTATCTGGTAGGTACTCTAATGAGAATCGTGGAACACTCAACTCATAGGTTAAAACAACTCAAATGGCAGGTTCTATGTCTCAACCTACGCTAGCTATGAAGTTTTGGAATGCAAAGATCACACCCTCTACTAGCAGGTGAGACCTCTTCTTAGGTTTACTTGGTGCTAAATCCTACTCTCAACTGAAAGACACTGAACTGATTATACTGAACTGAACTGGACTGATACTAAGCCTACTGAGTTTTCCTGAGTTCTATAACTGATTGAGAGTATTACTGATCGGGACATAACTGAGACTATTTTGTAACTGACACTGCCTCTAGGTAAACAACTAAATTATCGAGTATTAAATACCTCCAGGACTCGATAGCATGAAAATTAAAGCATAGCATAATCTTGAATAACAAAATATTGTTCACTTGTTCATAATTCATCCATAGAGACATTTTATCAAACACTTATAATGCATTTAATTATACATCAATGGGGAATGCATGCTATCATATTATAATGGCACTATTTCACTCGGATAGGCATTTTATCAAACACATGAGGAGCATGCTTAGGTTATAAAATATTCAACACATATAGTTATCATGGCTACATCAATCAACTTTTAAATTGAAGGTTTTATCATGAAGATCATGAAATTCCACACATATAATGATTAATTTTATAAAGACTTGTAATTTAATCATGGACTAAAACCAAACAATAACATAAACATGAATTCAATTTAATTCAAACATGAAAGTTCATAATTTAATAATCTTGTAGTTTGAAAATGGATTCTTGGGCCCTATGGGTTAAAGGAACCCATAGATGAACACCTAACATACCTTGGAATGTTAATTCTTGAAGTTCTTGAAGCTCAGGTTTGTTTTATTAAGAGAGAATGCTTTTTGATTTGGGGAAAAGTTAAATAATGAATGACAAAAAATGGTTTTTAGGGCTTTAATGTCACACCTGAGCGTAATAAAATCATGGGAGAAGACCAATTTAATCCTGGACGAAACTTTTTATTTTTATCAAAAATTTTTGAAAAGTACCTATGACACGGCGCTATGTCTCTGGAAATTGACAACTGGGAATATGCATGGTGGCGCGATGCGGTGGTATCACGTTGCCACCTTAGATGAGACCTGGAAGCTTGGCACGACGTGGTACAATCTCTTTGCTTTACTAGAAATTGAAAAATGTGAACTAGGACCTTGGCGCGATGCGCCATGATCGTGAAGGCTCACTGGAAACTGACAATTACCATTTTTACATACTCTGTGACATGCTACTGGCCTGAATGATGGTGTTTAATGAATGAAACTAAAAATAGCCATAACTTGTTACCCGATTATCAAATTTAGGAGAATTTTATATCGTTGGAAAGCTAATTTAATTTCTTAGGCAATGGAAGGATCTAAACTGAAAAATAATGAGTTTTTAAAAAAAAAATTATATTGGATAACTCAAGTATTGAGTGTTAATTTAAGAAAGGGAATACGGGGTATGACAGGGACAAACCCCCAACTAACTCGAACTGACTGAGCATAAAGAAATACTGAAATAATGGTAAGACACATTATGTCTTTGATGGAGAAGGACTTACCAATATTTCTGAGGGGAATTGATAAGTTGGTCTATGAACGGTTGGAAAATTGACCGTCCAAACCTATGTTATAAGAAAACAAAGTGCAAAAGAAGATTATGCAGTCAGTACTTTGAATATACTAGTACGTGAGGTAAGGACTAACTAAAAAACATTTGGCAACTGAACATGAATATATGGACATGTAAAACTGAGAATGCAAGACCAAGTATAGCATGTACTGACATAATCTAGTTAACATGATAATCTGTAAAGCCCACTGAATAATTACTAAAAATTGATTACTTGGTCAAGAAAACCTGAACTAGGATACACTAAATACTGACTGAGACTTGGGTGCTATCATGTAAGCTTCATGCCCCAACTTGATCTAATTGGGGTCCAACCCATAACCTTGGTTGGAAAGGTGTCAGTACCTTACTATGGGTACGGACACATGGTTGTGCGGAACCACTAAACTAGTGTCCCAAAGGACTTAGGAGTTACCCTCTACTAGCAGGTGCTCCTATGAGATATGTGTCAACTCTCAACTGGAAGAAAGAAATCGCAAACCTACATTGGCGATGTAGTTTTTGGAACTCAGGGATTGCTACTAAGGGTCCCACCCTCTATTGGCAGGTGAGCCCCCATCCCTAGGTTCACTCGATGCAAAATCCTATTCCCAATAGAACTGAAACTGGTACTGACGTAAGTTCAACTAAACATAACAATAAATAGTGCTCAACATGATCGTAACAATTGAGTAAATGATACGATTCATGGCTTAAATAAGTCATTACTTGGAAGGTCTAAAACATAGGTAAACAAATAGGTATCAGGTGTTCATAACTTGCCAGCACTAAATGAATACAAACTTTGATAACAACAATTAAAATAGTGATATAACATCATATTTCAGATACCCAAAACATAAGAAATTTCATTAAGCTGATGAACTTCATGAGTTGGAACATTGGAATGGGTTAACTTGGCAAGGTAATATGTACACTTGGATTAATGCATGAATTGGATAAGTTAACATAGAATCTGTTTAAATATGCATAGGAACTTGAAATTTGTAGAATAACATAACCTAATTTACATGAAATCATAAAAGGACATAGATTAAATTCTAATTACTAAGAAAAACATAGATCAAACTCCTCTTGAACATCTACAAATATCATAATTAAAGAAAAGTTTATACTTCAAATAAAGAGAGACTTTTGGAGCTCAATGGGTAAAAAGAAACCATTGTTGAATACCCCACTTGCCTCAATAGCTAAATTCCTGAAGATTGCTTGAACACTTGGATTCTTGGGGAAGGGGGCTCGCAATTTGTTCTTGGTAAAAAGGAGGGTTTCTAATGAGTAATTTTCACAGTAAGGGGAAACTAATTCCCCAATAGGTGTCCCCAATCACGTTATGGAATACTTGGGTTGGGGGGAAAAACTCAATTTCCCCTTGATCTCTTTAATCAAGAAGTTAAATGTACTACACAACGTGTCGTATCCCTTACTTCAGGAAAGAGACCAACAAGTCGCATCCCTTTCTCGAGGGGAGAGAACAAAGCACCGTCTACCCCATCAAATTGGGAGAGACCAACGCATCATAGGCTTATCATGGAGGCTCACTGCGTCCACTATCCAACCATACCCAGAATCCGATTTAGAATTTATAATCTTATCCAAGACATACCTTTAACATCCCTAAGAATATAGCAACTCAAAAACCAAAATCTCAGGGTCGAAAAGGCTAAAATAAAAATTCATAAAGTCTTGGGGTCTTAAAAATGACTAAGTCCTCAACGCTTAGTGAAAATTTTAGGCCTTGGCCCTCTTAAGTATGTAAGTACAACTGAATCGAGATTAGAATGTTATAGTGTATTACAATATATCCCCGTTTGGACCATTCATCCTCGAATGAGATGAGTTAAGCTGAGATACTATAGAGAGTGAGAGCCTATATTGATCATGGATAAGATGAAACATGATCAAATAACTGGGTTTGAAACATGTCACATATTACATGGGCTAGACTGATTGCATGAATGCTTGCTATGAAACAAGAATAATTGTATAGTTAAAATAGAGAATGAAAAGAGTCAATCTAAGTAAAACCATTACCTAAGGCTGACTTTGAATTTGCAAAGAAAAGATGAGGACACTGGGCTCACATATCTTCTTCTACTTCTCAAGTAGCTCTCTCTCTATGGACTGATTCCTCTATAGAACCTTAACTAAAGAAACTTCTTTATTCCTTAGACTAAAAATTTGATGATTGAGGATCTCAACTGGGACTTTTTCATAGGAAAGGCTATCCTTAATATCCACACTTTTTAAAGGAACAACAGAAGTTGAATCACTAATACATTGCTTTAACCAGGAAATATGGAACACTGGATGTTCTGATACCAGATGTATAGGCAACTCAAGATCATAAGCTACCTTACCAAAATGATTCAGGATTCTATGTGGGCCAACATAGAGGGGACTGAGCTTCCCCTTCTTGACAATTCTCTTCATTCTTTTCATAGGAGAAGTTTTCAAATAGACTAAGTCACCAACCTCAAACTTAAGATCCATTCTTCTCATCTGCATAAGATTTTTGATGGCTTTTGGATGTATTCATCCTCTCTTAAATTAACTAAACTTTCTACATTGCCTTAAACACTGAATCTGGCCTTATAAAAGAAGGCTTAACTGGTTCAACAAATCAATAGGACATCTATATCTCCTCCATAGAGATCCTCAAATGGAGACATTTGAATACTGGAGTGATAATTATTGTTATAGGCAAACTCAATCAAAGATATATGGTCATCCCAACTACCTTTAAAGTCAGTAACATAGGTGCTTAACATGTCCTCTAAAGTCTAAATGGTACTCTCTGCCTGATGATAACACTTAAATTACACCTCTCTTATGAGAGAGTAAGCGGTTGTTGTCAAATATATAACCTAACTAGGTTGGGGTCAAATCCCACCAGGAATATGGTGTTAATTAAGTTGTGTGCAGATTAGTTGACTTTTAATCATTCGTTTCTATAAAATAAATAGGGGGGATTTGATTCAGTTCACAAATTAATGGTTTCAGTTTAACAAGATGAAATATGTGTAGTAGTATTCAAATTCAGAGAAATAGAAAGCTAGGGTTATGTCCACCTTGTAGTTTTCAATACTTTCTAACTATGGGCTTTACAAATTCATACATGCATCGTGCTTATAGAGAAACGTATTGTATTTAATTCACTTTAGTTCTCTCGAATCAAAAGCTTTTACCAAAAACAATACGAAATCTCCAAGTAGTTAATCCTGCTAAGGCATTGACTTATGAAATAAGGGTTGTTAATCCTATTCTCTTGTCACTACTCTCTTTTCCAAACATCAACATTTCTTTCGAACAAGTTGATTTTTAAGGCATATCCTCTATGTTTGCAACCAGGAGAATTAAAGATAAACGAAGAGAGTATGATGTAAACAAATCAATGCATAATGTATTCAAAATTCAAAGTGATAGATTGAATGCTATAAGGTTTCCATAACACTAACTAATAAACTTAGCTACTCATGAGTGAAACGAAGAGCATCATAAATATATTCATCATACCAAACACTAAAAGAAGATCTTGGTGTGTGAATTGTGTAACCAAGAGAGAAAATGTTTTTCTTTCTCTCCAGGCTAAGCCGCCACTCTTCTTTCAAAAACTAATACAGAATAAATCAATAATGAATAAAAATTCAGCATTTAACCCTTTTAATAATTTTTACTCTCATAATTGTCTTGTAAGTCCCTAAACTAATTATAAATGACAAACTAGTCTTGGACATATTTTCTAGCCGCCACATTTGGTCCAAATTGCTATTCTCTCTTGTGTCATATGCCATTCCACATTTCATAGTCCCATAATGTCTTCATTTACCTCATTAATGCCTAAAACCTTGCTAATTACATTGGTTAGCTCAATTACATAGAAGTAGAGTAAAAACATAAGAAACTAGGCACTTTGTTCTCTAAACATAGCTAAAATATGGATAAATTATGGTGCCTAGGCATATAAATACACCTAAGATCACCTGACCATCTGTCTGAGGATAAAAATCTATACTGAGGTAAACTTGGGTACCAATACCCTTCTGAAAAGCTTTCTAAAAGTGAGAGGTAAACTAAGTACCCTTATTGAAATGATCGACAAAGGAACCCTATGCAACTTCACCAACTCCCTAAGATAGAATCTAGCAAAATCCTTAGCTGAATACTAAGTAAGAACTCCTAAAAAATGGGCTAAATTGGTCATTATATCTACAGTGACCCAAATCAAATCGTGCTAACGACGTGTATAAGGCAATCCTATCACAAAATCCATATTTACTACCTCCCACTTCAAAGTGGGGATACTAAACTCCTAAAGTGTACTATTAGGCCTTTGGTGCTCAACCTAACCTATTGACTATTCAAACACTTAGCCACAAACTCTACAATATATTTCTTCATACCCTTCCACCAATAGATTCCTTATAAATCACGATACATATTAGTGGCTCTAGGGGGAATAGAATATCGTACACCATGCACTTCTGCTAATATTCATTATCTTAAACTATCAACACATGGAACACATAACCTACCCTAACGATGGAGCACACCATCTCCCCCTAGGGAGAAAACCTCCAACTTTTAATCCCTAACTGTATCTTTCAACTTAACCAAACTATGATCTCTGTCTTTCTTTAATTTTACGTTGGCAATCAATAAAGATTCTGATCTATTCTGAACCCATATACTTCTTTCGTCCGAATCAACCAACCAAACTCTTAACCTAGCAAATCGATAAACCTCATAGGCTAACTCTTTCTTATCAGTTTTGACATGGGCAATACAACCTATAGACAATCTAGTAAGGGTACTACCACTATATTAGCCTTGCACAAATGATAGAACACACTCATATTGTAATTTTTCAACAACTAAAACCATCTTTTTTGGTGAAGATTTAGGCCTTTCTTCAAGAACAAGTACTGTAAACACTTGTGATCCATGAACACAATGACATGAACCCTATAAAGATAGTGCCTCCTAATTTTCAAGGTGAATACATCATTTACCAACTCAAGATCATGGGTTGGATAATTATTTTCATAGGGTTTAAGTTATCTAGAGGCATAAGCATCCCAATAGACTGCGAACCCATTTGGTAAAGTCAAGACTGGGGCGAAGTGAGTTGATTCTTCAACTCCTGAAAAATCATCTTGCTGGAATCTAAACATTGAAATTTAACCTTTTTCTAGGTTGATCTGGACATGGAGATACAATAGAACAAAACCCTTCAATAAACTATTTGTAATAACCAGCTAAACCCATGAAACTTTTGATATCAGATAGAAAGATGGGTCTAGGCCAGTTTTTTACTACTTCGGTCATTTGAGGATCAACTTGAATGCCATCAACAAAAAATATATGAATAAGGAAAGCTACTGATCTTAACCCAAATTTGCACTTACTGAACTTAGCAAACAATTGAAGATCTCAAAGGTTCTACAACATGAATCTTTGATGGCCTGCATGATCATTCTCACTGTAGTA
>NW_025893453.1:0-2362 GCF_002878395.1 Capsicum annuum
TACTTTATACTACTCTTTACAACCTATACAATAGAGCTGTAAAATTCGGAATAGACAGCAATGAATAATTGTGTCCTTTTCTCTCTTTGAACCAGATTCATCCAAACAATCTCCCTTCTTCTCTGTTAGGGCTACCATGTATGCGTTGTTACTTCTCAGTAAAAAAAGGTACATTTTTTTATGCGATTAGACATCTACAGTTTATGCCATTGCAATTTCTGTTCAGATTACAGTGATTGTCAATATTCCTTCACAGAATTCTACTATAAAGCTCAGCCAAATTATTGACGAGACTGTCCGTTCAGGAATTCAACTTGTAAGTTCCTTTATTTGAAACTGTTGAAAAGAAAGTAGTCATATGTTTTTGTAGTTATGTGTTGATTGTTTCTCTCCCGCCAATTAGTTTTTAGGGGACAGTAAATCAATGAAAGAGAAAGGTTCAGAAAAAGAAACCTTCAGTAGAGTAATGAAGATATAGAACAAAAGTTAGAGAATAAATTAGAAATTTTCTTGAATCTGATCTTGAATTGCATGAATTCCTTGTGTAGTATCCTTGCAAAGACAGAATAACACATAGAAAAGGGTTAATGTCGTGTCTGTTGTTAAAATGTATCCCTGGTCACCCTTCCGACACTCCATCGAGCTGTTTTCCGTAATCATAAAAACTGTATTATATGTGTTCCTTTTTTGGTTCCTTATGTGTGCCAAAGCTAAAAGCACCAGTTATTTAGTAACGGAGAAAGTAATAAATATGTGGAATGGTTATGGTAAAACCATGTTCATATACCAAAAGTCTTAATGTTGTTTTAATCAATGATTAATAAGAGTTACCACGTTTAGTTTATCCTCTTTAGAAATCAAAATCTGCCTCATTCTCGGATTGACTTTGTTAAAGCTTCAGCAGTTTCAACTTCTTTTTAATAGCTGTGTCCTATTTGCTTATCAACTTATTAGATACAGATGCTGTTATTTCATGTCTACTTTTATAATTTGGTAGAGCCCGAATTTAGTTGTCTCCAAGTTTATAACGAGAGGAAGGAGGTTCAAAATACTGGATACTAAGCAAGCAGATAGTCGCCAATCTCAACCATAATCGACGATATTCCATCTCTACAACATCGCGCTATTAAATACTTAGCGAGGAGTCATCCCTCCAACTCTCACAAATTGGACAGACGCCAACATGTATGCCCTGTTATTCCTCAACCAAACCGGTCATTCTCTTTCCTCACTTTTTCTCTATTGTGCTTGACAGTTTTAATTTTATCGATGGTTATCTTTAAGAGTATCGAATTTTTGTTCGTTGCGGATTCACTGAGAAATTATATTCACTTGCGGGATCTATCTACTTCCAAGAAAAAAATGAAATAGTGTTCGACATGGCCATATTATGTTCTGTCATTATGAAATTAGTAAGAATATTAGTATGTTTGAAACTAATCGGGTGGTATTAGTAAGATTTAGAGAGACTGGTGGCCAGTTTTTTTGTTGATGGCACTCTGACCGTAGATGCTTTCTTCTCTTTAAATTTGAATATGGCGTGAATGAAACCTGTAGACTCAAAAATATCCAATAGCCATATTTTGCACTTCAAACTTCATTATACCATCCTGTTTGCCTTTTTGAGTTGGGAAGATCATAAATATGATGATGGGACTGAAGCTTCTGGATCTGATTAATTTGTAATTGTATAAGTTGATTCACTCGTATAATTTTTTCCTAAGTTGTTTAAAAAAATTGATGTTGTGGTCTTTTAGATACGCTGATTTCATGTACTTTTGCATGTTCAAATATATATTTCATTCTTTGAACCGGAAAAGAAGAAAAGTAATGCTTGCTATTTGATCAATGTGGGTGAAATATATTTACCAGTGGATTTTTTTGGCAGTAAAAACGAGAATCACAGGTTCAAATCCGTACTTTTAACCTCAGTTTTGAATAGGTCCTATCTGTGCCTAGCAGCGGGCTTCTCTCAATTGCGAGAAACATTATATCACGATTTGTTTTTTGGTATTTCGTTGCAATGTTGGGACCTAAGACTGAAGAAACCAGTTGATGAGATACAATTTTGTTAGCGAGAAATATCCTCCAAGATACAATAGTTCATGTTTAGTTGATGTCAAATTATGTGTGTCATTATTATTTTCCCTTTATACAACAGATTTTGATAGTATGGCAGGAAATTGAATTGGTGGATTGATTCTGTACCTGGTGAAGGTGAGCTTATAACAGATATGACTAGAGGTATGCAACTGATACGTGAGTTCTTTGATCTCTTGGTTATATCAGAAAAAGCCACAAAGATCAGAATCGTGCAATCTATCAAACTTGCATCAAACCTTTCAGTTTCCCAGGAGGCTAA
>NW_025893454.1:0-10029 GCF_002878395.1 Capsicum annuum
GGTTCAAAATGAAGATGTTGGCCGAGACTTGTTGTTATTGAGTCCTCGAATTCTTCATGTTTTTGTGGATTGTTTTTTGACTTGTCTTTTGTGACTTGTTTGTGGATTGTTTTGAGTAGGTTTCCTTTGAAGTGACCAATTGAACGAGGTGAAGCCATGAATTTGTGGACAAATTCCTCTCAAGATTGAGAGGATGATACAGAAATAATCTCAGATATGGACTTAGGAGAGTGCGTATTGGACCCGAGCCTTGGCATGTGCAATTGAAGTGTAAAAGAGGCCCAAAATGCACCCAAATCAGCCCATAAATTATACTAGATGGGTGCCTACTCTTTGAAGGGACTTTTGGTCATTTTAAGTTATATTTTGTAATAGTTATAAAAGAAACATTGTAGGGTTCTTAGATTTAGTTTTTGATGATATTTGTGAACCTTGAAAGACCAAAGAACAAAAGTCCTCTCTCCTTGAGGCACCAAAACTAAAACTAGGATACAACAATAGGGTGGATTCTCTTTTGTTGTTGGTTGCTTGGAAATGTTGATGCTAGAGAGGTGCAATCCGATCTTGTGTCACATAAGAGATAGGTTTATTGTTGTGTGTAGTGTTAAGGGTCCAAGAGTGTCCATTCTTGGGTTCTTAAGATTATACCTTCATGTGGTCTATCTATCTATCCCTTTACTTTTTTGTAATCGTGTTTAGTGTTTGTGTTGTAATCTTGTGTTCTTGTTGTTATTATTAAATCCAAATCTTGTGCCTTGTGTTCATCTTGTTCTTCATGTATTGTTGCTGTTTTGGTGTGAAATACACCTTTCTCACCTTGTATTCTTGTTGTATTTGTGAATCCAAGAGAGGTCTCTAATCGGTCCAAGGATCTTAGTGATTTGTGGACTGTTTTGGAGTATGTTTGTGGATTGTTTTTGAGTGATTTTGTGTCTTCCAGGTTTCTATTGTATCAGTGGATGCGGTTGAGGATGACCAAATGCTAAATTTGAGGTCCTCAAGATGGAGAGGATGATACGGGTGTACAAAGCTGTTCAATACGTTCTCGACCATTCACACGAAGCCAAGCTCGGGAGTTACAAAAACTATAAGCCATGTTCATGCAAATGGCCGTGTGTGAATTGGTACTTGATCCGCCAAGGAGCTTAAATTTTTATAAGTGTGAAGAGGAGCCTTGAAGTGTAATAAATTACACTCCAAGGGCGCCCCATAATTGAAGGGTAGGAGGGTCATTTGTCCTTCATTTTGTGTGTAATATAAATAGATGCTAGTAGGGTTATTTTCAGAACTTAGTTCATACTTCATATTTCATAACAACAAGTCTTGTAACACTGAATATTTCTCTCTCTCTTGTTCTTGAGAGTAGAACCTGAAATCTGTCCAACAAAGTGTAGTTACACTTGTGTTGTTTTTTGGCTGGAAACTTGAGATCTTGAGGTTCATGAGTTTCTCTTAGTCTAAGTAAGAACTTGGTGCTGAAATCTTTGGGTCTTAGGGTCCTTTCTTCAAGTTAGGGTTCGTAGATTCTAGGATATCTTTGTGTCAAGTTACTATCTTTCATTTTTGTACTCTTGAAACTATTGCAGTAACTTAGTGAAGTCGTGTGGGGCTGATTTCGATTCACTATAGTTCCTGCCATTTGTTGTTCTTATTGTTAACATTGTACTCTTTGTAATCTTTCATCTTGTTGTCATTGTAATTTTGAAGTCTAGTGAAGCCGGGTGTGGCCTATTTTGATTCACTAGCACCTTGTTGTTCATCTTGTAGTTCTTGTATTAGCTTGTTCATCTTGTTGTTGTTGCTGGATTCTTCTGTTGTGGACTTGATAGTGCATCAGTAACTTAGGGGCAAGTATAAATTTGATGCCTCTATCAGTGTTTAATACTTTAAGTTTGGGTAAGCCAAGATCATGCTCTTTAATGCTGCAGATGACAAACCAAACTAGAGTTTGGCCCAAAGGAATCATTGTGGATGTTCTCATTAAGCTTGGTAATTTTAGTATCCTATTGACTTTATTGTTCTTAACTATGATACAGATGACAGGGTGTTGATATGTAATGACCCTTAAGGTCATTTACCATATTTTTGCTTATTCTTCCTATTTGAGCTTTTCCATATCTACCCAAGTCATTTATGACTTATTAGGATTGATAGTTTGGTGAATAGGTAGTTTGTTTGGTTTTTCGAGCCAATTTCATGTTTTAAAGTCTTCGCTAGTTTTAGATGGCCATCGGTCTAAATCTTCAGTAAAACAATCTCATATAGAAATTCTAACTAAGTCAATAGCTTTGGAATGTCAATTTTATACTAGGTGGACCTTAGTTAGGTCCCGAGTGATAGACTAAAGGACTATCAAACACGAAATGGACACTAAAGGAACAAGAATCAGCAAGTTCACAAAGAGAAAACAATACACTCGAAGGAGATGATGAAGAAGAATTGCATGAAATTAAAGATAGATAGAGAGACCCTCACTTTCATCAATGAAAAGCACTAGAAGGTGTATCAAACCTTCAAACACACATCACCAATGTAAGATCAAACCACTCTCTTAGGTGACCCAAAGGAAACACTCTTCCTCAAGCACACCTTTCTTGCCAAATTTCCCAATACAGGTGAAACCCTAACTTCAAATGTATTCGAGGAACCAATTTCGGATTTGATATGGAAAGTACAACGGAAACATGAAATCACACTCCAAATCAGTCCACTAATCTTAAGGATTCGAGAACCAAGATGGAGACCACACTCGGATTCGCTACCAACAACAAGAATACAAGATACAAGGGTGTATTTCAACACCAAAAAAGCTATAAAATGTGATGAACAATATCAACAACAATAACACAAGTTTAGAATTCAATAAATGACCCAAAACAGTCCACTACACAAGATAACAACTACAAAAGTAAAGGATAGATAGTGAGACCAAGATTATTACAATATTAAGAATAAAGAGTATATTAAACTCAAAAATCCCTAATGAATGTAATAATCAAAACCACACTCTTACGGTGACCGCCAAGGGAATCAACTCACTCCAAGATCCACCATTTCCAAGCAAAGATCAATACTAGCTTTTCCAAGCCCTAACTAAGACTAAGTGTTCTACTCTCAAGAGAGAGAAATTTTAATGTTTCAATCTTTCATCTTTCATAAACTAGTGAAAATAAGACTAAAGGGGCCTATTTATAATATATTACAAATGAAGATAAAAAGACCACTTTGCCCTGAATGAGAGGGGCTGCCATGGTGTGTAAATACATTATATGTAATGTATAAAATACCCTTAATGAAGGGAAAGTCAAGGTATGTTATAGCTTGAATGAATGGCACCTTTTCAATGCTCTCAAAAACTGAGTATGGTTCATACTTCAAGGCTTGTGGTTCTCGGTTAGCATCAATGTAAGCAACCTTCCACACACGAGATTACTTTAAGTCATGCTCAAAATGATCCTTCCTTGCGTATCCTTGTGCTCTCGGGGTGACCAAGTCTTGAAACTTTACATGTTGGCCTTCAAAGATGTCATCAAAAGCTAAGGTGGCTATTTGACTCGTATCATTCTCCCCATCTTGAAAAGGATTCAACCTCGA
This sequence comes from Capsicum annuum, assembly GCF_002878395.1. Classification (NCBI taxonomy): domain Eukaryota; kingdom Viridiplantae; phylum Streptophyta; class Magnoliopsida; order Solanales; family Solanaceae; genus Capsicum; species Capsicum annuum. Next base: position 3,595 of record NW_025893454.1, read on the forward strand.
ATCCAAACTTTGCAAAACCAAAGAAAGGACACACAAATACAAATGACAAATCACCTCAACATTCCAAGGTTGCACATATTTAGAATATAACCAAGGATCCCTTGAACTAAATATTAAATAATTAATGAAAAATGCACAAAGGATTTGGTTATGGAATTTACCAAAAGTGATACTTTGCTTTTCATGTAAACCAAGCAACAAGTTAGGTGCCCCATCATCATAAAATCTATATTTGGCACCTCACCCTTGAGGTGTATTGTGGTCATTTTGTATTCTATTTTGTAATACACTATATATAAAACCTCTTAGGGTTTTTAGTCTTAGATGTTTATTGATATTAAAAGTTGTAAGAAGAAAACTTCTCTCTTGTGAGATTTTCAACTTGAGTGTGGAATCATTTGTGTTGGATTCATGCTTGGAAAGTTAGGTTCTAGAGGAGGTTCAGGTCTCTCTTGTGCTCACCGAAGAGATAGGTATTTTTAGTATGCAGTGTTAAGGGTCCAAGAGTGGAATAGGCTCTTGGGTTCTTAATATTATACCTTTACTTTGTCTATCTATCTATCTTTACATAGATTTCTTGGACTCTTTGTTATTGTTCTAGTCAAAATCGTGTGTTGTTGTTTCCATTGTGTTATTGTTCATCTTGTTCTTCATCTTGTTATCTTGATACTCTCTTTGTTAGTTTGTGGTGGCTGTTTTGGTGTCAAATACACCATTGTTATCTTGTATTATTGTTGTTGTAGTGAATCCGAGAATGGTCTCCAAAAAGGTCCTCGGATCCTCAAGATTAGTGGACTGATTTGGAGTGTGTTTTCGTCAGTCTTTCTCGTATTCCCTTTGCAATTTTTTTGAATCTTATTAGGTACATTTGACCATGAATCCCGAGGGTTCTTCATCCCAACCTTTGGGAAATAATGCTATTGGAGTTTTGTTGGCTATGTTTGATGCCTTATCTCGTGATTTGGAAAAAAGTAAGAATAGATGTGGGAGATATGAGAGGTTATATGGGATCAATGAAGGATGAAATGATTAGAATGAAAGCGGGAGTTGATAGACTTTGTCCACCAAAGCCTCCACAAAACCCAAGCTATTAAGTCTAAAGTCCCCAAACCCGAGAGGTCCAAAGACCATTACATCAACAATTGAACCAAGTCCAACAAAAGGGACTTGGTACTCAAATACTACCTCAAAATCCGAAGTACCAAGTTCCAAACTCACTTGACCAAAGGCTTTACCGTTCACAAGTCCAAACACCTCAAGTCCAAAGATCCTACACTTCACAAAATCCAATGACTCTTCTCCACAAGTTAGAATCCGAAGAGAATGAGGCCAAGCCTCAAGATGGAGAGAATCTTGATGTTGAAGACTGTGAAGAAAAGAAGGAAAGGGAAAGGGAAACCGCAGGTAGTAACGTACAAAAGGGAAAGAAATGCTTGATTATGGAGCTTGTCCACAAAGAATCCTTATTACTCACTAACCCAAATACTAGCATTTTTCCTAGTATTTTATCTTCTCATGTGCAGTTTCAAGACCCTAGAAGTCCCAAAGAGAAGCCCAAGAAAGTTTTCTTTAAGCCCTTGGCAGAACGTGATATGAGAATAATCATGAAAATAGACTTATGTGGGTATGCACTGAAAGCAACCAAGTGTATATGCAAGAGAAGTGTAATTAAAGTCCCAAATACACATCAAAACAGCCCACTCCATACACTAGAGGGGCAGCCCATTCTTGAAGGGCCTTTTTGGTCATTTTAACTTCTATTTGTTTTATAATAAGGAACATGTTAGGGTTTATTCACTTAGTTTTTGAATGTTAAAAATGGTAGAACACACTTAAAACCCTCAAGTTCTCTCTCTTGTGAGGGGCTTGGCGGAAACTAGGTTACAACATTAGGGTGGAATCTCTTTTGTTGTTTGTTTTCTTGAAACTTGGAGTGCTTGAAGGATTGAGGTCCTCTCTTGTGTCTCTTTGAAGAGTGTAGGTGTTCCTACTATCATCATTAAGGGTCTTTGTGTGTCATCTACACTTAAGTTCTTAGTCATTATAGTAGTTTATGTCTCACTATCTATCCCTTTGTCTTTTGAAATCTTGTAACATTATATCTTGTTGTTTTGGAATCTGAATTTGGTTATTCTTCTTGTCATCTTGTTCATCTCGTTATTGTTATGTTGTTGGATGTTTTTGGGTGTCAAATACACCCTTGTTTCTTGTATTCTTGTTGATGCTTGTAATGTTGATCTAGATGATGAATATGGTCCTTTGAACTTGTGTGATGAAATCCATGAGTTTAGTCTTGCTCATAGTGACCATGTGTATGTCAAAGTTGTGAGTAATGCCTTGGGTAATTGTGGGCTTAATTTTCTAGTAAAAGGAATGAGTAGCCTCGGCTTATGCCCTTGGCTACTTCATCTATTTGATCCTGATGCACTAATGGGGTGGGAGAAAAATTGTCTCATTTGGTGCTCATTCCCCCTTGATGTTTGTCTTATCTCTATCCTTTGTAATGCTCACACTAGATGTTTCATTGTCAAAACAAGAGATTGTTGGTTGTACTTTAAAAGTGTACCCCCTCGTCATGAATTTTTCATACTTGATTCCTTCCTATACTACCTCTTTACCTATGATGATAACCATGTTAATTTTAAATATGTAATATGTGTAGGTAGTAAGTTTGGTGGCTGGATTCCTTGTTTGAATGATAATGATATGTGGGTGAGGTGGACCTTAGGATTAATAGTGGAACCATATTTGATGAGGTCCTTTATAGAGGTAATGAAACAAAAGCTATCTTATGGTTCCTAAGTCAAAGGTAGTCTTACCTTTTTAGTATAGTAAAGCCATTAAGAACATTGTAGTTTCCTTATCTCTTGATATTGGCTAAAACCACCTATTTTGTGCCATTTATGCTAAGCTTTTCATGTCACACACAAAGGACCCGTGGTTGTATTTCAAATGTGAACAACCTTGGCTTGTTGATATATGTGATGGTGATTTCAGGTCGCACTCTTATTTCTTTGATGTACATCTTAGTCATGTCCTTTGTAATGCTTGTAGTAAGTGTTTCATGATTATAACAAAGGATTATTGGCTATATTCCAAGAGTGTACCCCCTTGGTGTGTTTGTATAATTGTGGCACTAATGCTAACCCTCCTATCATGAGGATTGTGTGCTTGTTCTTCCTCTCTTTGGTTTTGCAAGGTGGGAATTTGAGGTCAAATTCCTTTCAAGGTGGAGAGGATGATACAATCATAAAAAGTACAAGGATTATAAGGTCTTGTAGAAGGTTCAAGCTTTGGATTGTCAAAGGATTAAGTCTCGGATTTACAAGTGCTTGAAGACATTTTGGAACCATTACAAAGCCTTGTCCAAATTGAAGAGAGGAGGAGGGATCTCTACATCACATAGGCGCCTCAACTAAGGGCATTGTGGTCTTTTAAGACTTCCCTTTACCACTCTAAATGAGCAACCTTCATTAAGGCATTTTAGTCATTGTTATGTAATAGTATAAATAGACCGTTTAGCTTCCATTTTTATTAGACTTTGATGAATTGAAATGGAGTATTATTCTTAGTGTAGTTTCTTTCCTTAGTTTAGGGATTGGAAAAGCCATCTTAGTGTAGGTCTTGGAAAAGACATCCAAACTTGAGAGATTAATACATTTGATGGATTTCACTTGTGTTGATCAATTTGTAAGAAAGGTGTGATTGAAGAGTGTGAATTCCTTTGGTCCACCTAAGAGTTAGGTTTTAACTACTATTGGTGAGGTGTGTTTGAATGTTTGAGACACACTCTTGTATTAATCATTGGTGATAGTAAGGGTCTCATTACCTATCACATTTATGCTATCTTCTTCTTCATCTCCTTTCTATGTGTTGTTTTCCTTTACTTGTGGTTGCTGATTTTTATGTCTTTAGTATCCATTTTCAGTTTTAGTAGTTTATTCTTGTATCACTTGAGCTGTTAAAAGACTATGTGTTGATATCTTATATCATCCGAGGAAAGCAAATGTGGTAGCCGATACTCTAAGTCGGAAGGTGATGGCAAGTAATTATAGGAAGACCGCGGAATGTCAAGGGATAACTAAAGATCTACATCAATTAGCTAGCTTGGGGGTTCGCCTTCTTGAATTTTCAGACAAAGGCATTATTGTGCAAAATGCAGCAGAATCCTCATTTGTAGCCGAAGTTAAAGAGAAGCAATACATAGATCCTATTCTTTTACAGCTTAAGGAGAATGTACAACAAGGTATGACAAAGGCATTTGAGCTTACAGAAGAGGGAATACTTTGGTCCTAAAACAAATTATATGTACCAAATGAAGATGGGCTACGAAAGCAGATTATGATAGAGGCACATCATTCAAGATATTCTATCCATCCTGGTTTAACTAAAATTTATCATGACTTAAAGAGGTGTATTGGTGGGGCGACATGAAGAAGAACATTACCAAATTTTGTAGCTGAATGTATAAATTGTCAACAAGTCAGAGTGGAGCACCAAAAGCCAGGAGGTTACATCAGCTTATAGAGCTCCTAACTTAGAAGTGGGATATGATCAACATGGAATCATCATTGGTTTACCTCTCTCATCTCAAAAGTTCAATTCTATATGGGTAATAGTTGATAGACCCACCAAATCAGTACACTTCCTACCAGTTAAGGCCACGTACATGACTGGAGAGTATGCAAAATTATATATTAAAGAGATAGTTCGGCTTCTTGGTGATACAAGCATGAAGAGCACAAAGAGTACAGGTCTTGTAGAAGGTTCAAGTTTCAGATTTTTCAAGTGATTGAAGACCTTTTTGAAGCCATTTCAAAACGTTGTCTAAGTAAAGAAAAGAAGAGGGTTCCCACACTCAAGAGGTGCCTCAAGTGAAGGTTAATGAAGATATTTTACACTTACACTCAAGAGGCGCCTCCTTTAAGCTCTCAATAAGGGCATTTTTTGTCACTTGGCATGTAATAGTATAAAATGACCATTTCTTCAATCTTTTTATTAGACTTTGATAAATTGAAATTGAGTATTACTCTTAGTGTAGTTTCTTTCCTTAGTGTAGGGCTTGGAAAAGCCATCTTAGTATAGGTCTTGGAAAAGATATTAAAAAAACTTGAGAGTTTAATACAATTGATGAATTTCATTTGTGTTGAACATTTGGCAAGAAAGGTATGATTGAGAAAGTGTGAGTCTTTTGGTCCACCTAATGATATGAGTACGAGCATGATCGGGGTCCAATGCGTCAAAACTCAAGCTTGGGGGGCTGCCCATCCAAGGAACAAACTTTAAAGTATAGAGAACAAGTCCCACAAGCTCCAAAACTGTTTCACTGTTCATCCGCGTTCACTGTTCATCCGCCCTTTGCAAGGGTTTTTTAGTCATTTGTAATAAGTTAACCTAGGTATAAATAGAGCCTCATTAGGTCATTTTTGGGAGATTATATTTTTTAGCCTCTTTGAGAGTCTTTAGCAAGGTGGAATCCTTGTGTTGATCATTTTCTTAGAAACGGAGATTGCTTGGGAATTTTGATTCCCTTGAGGTCACGTAAGAGATAGGTTTAGGTTGTGTGTGATATTAAAGGTCCAAAATTAGAATAAGCTTTTGGGTTGTTAATATTATACCATTCCTTGGTCTATCTATCTATCTTTACTTTCTTGTTATCGTTTGTCTATATCTATGTAATCGGTTTGTATTCTTGTCTTGTAATCATGTGTTGTTGTTATTGCATCTTATTCATCAAGTGTTGTTTCTATTTTAGTGTGTTTTACTCTTGATATCACTTCCCTTCTTGTTCTTCTTGCTAATTCGAGAGAGGTCATCAAAAGGGTCCATAGTTCTTGAACTAGTGGACTGATTTTGGTGTTTGTGTTGTTGTGTTCTTGGGGAGTTTTGGTACCATTTGGTATCAGAGCAAGGCTGGTTGTATTCCTACACTACCAATCTTGGGTTCTCTTGGACGAAAATTAAAAAAAAAAAAAAAAAGAGCTGAAAACTGAAAAAAAAATTCCAAAGTGCAAATCTGTCCATTTTGTGTTCTTGGCCAAAAATTGTGTTGTTGTTATCTTGGCCAAGATTTGTTTGTTGTATGTCTAGAACTTGTAGTCTTTTTTTTAGAGTGTTTCTAGTGTTGGTTTCTTTCTCATCAATACTAGAAAGTGTCCAAATCTAAGATTGAACTTGAACTTGTTGAAGTTGTTGATGTGAACAAGGTGTGGCCGAGTTGGATGTTGTTGTTACCGAAACCTTGGCCGATTTGATGGTTTTGTTGTAGTGGAGTTGGAAACTAAAATTGTTGTTGTTCTTGGAGTTGTTGTTGTGTTCTTAAGGTTCTTCACCCTTTCATCATCTTGTTAATCCTTAAAGTGCAAACTAGATCTAAAAAGGTAAAAGACAAGTTTGTAGTAGTTGTTAGTGAAAGACTTGTCCCTATCACTTCAA
>NW_025893454.1:13029-15539 GCF_002878395.1 Capsicum annuum
ATTGGAGTATAAACGAGTTATCAACACTTGTAAGGCCAATAGAGTGAAAAATTCAAAGTGTGAAAGTGAGGGATTGTGGACTATTTTGAGATGCACTGTGGACTGTTTTGTGACAAATTGTGTATTAATTTTTGCTAATCTTTAATGTGTTTGTTGTTTTCGTGTTGTTTGCTTAGTAGCTCTTGATGGGTACAATGGCGAATGAAGCTGAAATGCCTAGTTGGGTTAAATCCATCATGTCAAGACTTGATGCCATAGATAGCCGAATAATGGATAGAATGGAAGAAAGATTGGAAGGGACGGAAGATTCTCTGTGCAAAAAGTTGGATAACTTGATGGAGCATCCAAACCTTCCTAATAAAATTCCCTTGAGTGGCCATGCTCCACATGAGCTACAAGGTAATCAAACTAACTTTTGCACTCTAGTGAATGAGGATAATAGCCAACTAAGTGTGAATGATAGTTTGTCTTTAAGTGAGCCGAATGTGCCTTCATTTTGTAATGATAATGTACAACTTGAAATTGTGGATACACTAGTTGATTTACCTAGTGTTGAAGCCATTGTGGAAAGTGGTAGTACATTGTCTTATGGAAGTCATGAAGACCAACTTGTGTGTAAAAATGATGATGTTGAACATGTTGGCCGTATGACTAAGGATGACCCTTTAGTTGTTTGTCACGCCTCAAACCCTATTGGGGCGGACAGGTACTCGTAGCCATAAAGGCTCGAGAGAACCAATTCAAAAACTTGTACTTCCCATGCATGTAACTATAACAACTAAAGGTTCTGAAAAACATGATATTATCTATCGATAATTACATATGCAAATACAAACTGATATATACAATACTTGGCCGTTGGGGCCACCACATCTAAAGACCAAATACTACCATAACTTTATATTAGTCTACAAAGCCTCTAAAAGATACATGGACTTAGTTAGGGTCGGCACAAACCCCCACCCTACTCTTGACTAGTATAATACCAAAATATATGGAACAAACTCGGAAAGCCCCAAATCAACTTGGAGCTCACCAATAGCCCCTGAAAAGTTTGCGCATCTACTAGTGAGTTATATGAGCTGAAGTGCCTGTGCCTGCAGCATGAAATGCAGGTCCCACGTGAGGGACGTCAGTACAAAAATATGTACTCAATATGTAAGGCATAAGGTTGTACACACTTGATACAAAAGCTCAATAGAAATTTGATACAAGTGTATAAGTAGTACTAGTAGACCACCTTTATAAATTACTTGTGGCACAATGTACATTACATTCTTTTCTTCATTTTACCTTCTTACTTTGTAATCTTTGTAAGCCATATAATGCAAATGACCAGCTGATCAGTGGTAAATAGATAAATTAGGATCGGCCCATTCTAGGCTTACGCCCCTGAGCTGCCACCTACATATAAAAATTGGGATCGACCCATGCTTATGCCCCTGCCACCCACAAATAAAGATATCGAGATCGGCCCATGCTAGGCAAATGCCCCTAAGCTGCCACTCGTCGTTTTACAGATTTGCATTACTTAGTTTATTTAGCCTTTGAGATTTTTACTTTGGTGGTCATCACATTATGGTACCTTGAACCAGTAATACGCTAATAAAAGACATGTAAATAGACACTTAATGCAATAACAATGAGGTAGGGAGCTGTTGGCACACAAATAAAGTGTTTAGGAGCTGAAATAACACATGGGTCTTATTTGAACAAACGGAGAACTCCTGAAATTTTCTAGTGAAGATAGACGCGCAGATTTAATAATAAGCACGCATTGAGGTGTTCTAATGCATTAGAGAGTGGGAACAAGGTCATTGGATACATGGAGTGTAATGTGCTGCTATTATGTAGCACTTTGTTATAGGATAACCTCAGAAACTTGCTTGATGGAACAATTGTACGATTTCATGCCAAAGAGCAATAAAGTATGCCTTACATACCTGGTTATTTGACTCTGAAACTAACCTGACTTGACTTCTCGCCTTTTAGATTACTTATCTACAATATAATATATGGTAAACTAGTATTAGTAACCAATCAACATATTTGAGATACTTAATTTCACGCAAAACAGTAAATTGGGCAGCAAACATTAGTTCAGTGGTGTATCACCACATCTTTCTTCTATAATTTATTACAGACTCATCACACCTTTATCCAACTTCAACCTGGCAGCCCATAACATATAGATACAAAACAGTCCACAAAATAGTCTCAAATCCCTTTTATTGTAGCAATCAATTATTGAACTCATCATCTCTTGAGTTCTCAATAACAAGACATCTATAATCCCCTCTCAAATTCATATATAAGAAAAACAAAATGGAGCAGTCACCTTTCCTCAATTCAGCAACTTATTCTTTTAATTGAACTCTTCAAGAGCTTGAACTTTCCTTCACACTTAAACCAAAGAAGAAGAAAAAAAGTTCCTCAATAACAAGGGAACGTGAACAAACAGCTTGTAATCAGCCATATACTTATAGTCAAACACTTATAACTTGTTTTCC
>NW_025893454.1:15639-21132 GCF_002878395.1 Capsicum annuum
GTGTTGGGCCACTTATCCATTTTCTTTCTCTTTTGTTTAATTTGGCCTAAATGAGTATATTAGCATAGACCCAAATCTGATCCATAGCCATGGGTCCATTAATTTGGTCCAAACAACTTGAGTAGGTGACTCACCTACTAGCTTAAATAAGTTAAGCAAGCACCTCAATATTTTTCTCCATTTCCAGCTCCTAATCCCTTTAATCTAACCTTCAACTTATACACACTTGTTCACTTTAAACTTTAGATTCAAATACTCGCTTTCGATTCCAAGTTTAAATAGTCATCTTAAAGTTAACTTAGTCGCATCACATTAAACTGTACGGGCAACATCTATAATTCCATCTATACCATTAATACTTGCATAAAAATTCTCATACGTTATATATATCAAAAGCCTATACCAAGTTCCATATAATTAGAATAAGAAAATACGGGATGTTACATCCTCCCCCTCTTAGAAACATTCGTCCTTGAATGTTAGCATAATTGTACAACCAAAACAAGTTCAAGCCTAAGTTTAATATCCCTATTACCACATAGTACCTATATATTTTACACTTACTTGTTACTGCTCCAATTCAGCATCTTGGACTTTTTCTTCGTATTTGAACAAATGGGGGTACTTGGACTTCATCGCTTCTTCAGCTTCCCATATGATCTAAAGTACTTTTACAGAAGCTATTACCTTGTTCCTCAACTTATTAAACTATCGATCTAGAATAGCAATAGGTATTTCCTCATAGGTGAGATCTTCTGTAATTTGTACATCTGTAGTAGGGGTAATATGAGATGGATCTCTATTGCACTTTCGAAGAATTGAGATGTGAAATACAGGATGAACTGTTTAGAGCTCTTGGGGTAGCTCTAATTCATAAGCAACTTGGACAAACCTCCGGGTAATCTTGTATGGGCCTATATAACTTGGACTTAGTTTTGCTTTCTTACCAAATCTCATAAGCCCCTTTATTGGTGATACCTTCTAGCCACAGTTGGATCACTTTAACCTTTTCCATAGATTGATGAACAAGATCTAGCCTGAAAAAGGCAGTTTCACCCGCTTCAAACCATCCAATTGGTGATCTAAACTTTCTTCCATACAAAGCTTCATACGGTGCCATTTTGATACTTGAATGATAGCTATTGTTGTAGGCGAACTCAATGAGAAGTAAATGATCATCCCAACTACCTTTAACGTCTAATACACAAGCTCATAGCATATCTTCGAGTGTTTGAATGGTACATTCTGCTTGTCCATCTGTTTGAGGGTAAAAAGTTGTACTTAGGTTCACTTGTGTTCCCAGATTTCTCTGAAAAGAATTCCAAAAATTTGTTGTAAATTGAGCTCCTCGATCTGATATAATATAGATTGGAGCTCCATGTAGACGAACTATCTTTTTAATATATAATTTGGCATATTCTTCAACTGTGTAAGTGGTCCTAACCTATAGAAAGTGTGCTGATTTGGTAAGCCTATCAACTATCACCCATATGAAATCAAACCTTTGAGATGTACGAGGTAAACCAGTGACAAAATCCATGTTGATCATGTCCCACTTCCAGATTGGAAGATCTATACATTGTATATAACCCCAGGGCTTTTGGTGCTCTACTTTAACTCTTTAACGGTTTGGACATTCGGCTACAGATTCTGCAATGTTCCTCTTCATGTCACTCCACCAATATATTTATGTCAAATCTTGATATATCTTAGTTGACCCTGGATGGATGAAATACCTCGAACGATGTGCCTCTTTCATAATCATCTTTCTTAGCCCGTATACATTAGGCACACATAATCTATTTTGGCACTGAAGTACTCCTTCTTGCATAAGCTCAAATGCTTTCGTCATAACACATTGCACATTAACACTTAAGCTTTAATAGAATGGGATCTGTATATTGCTTCTCATTTACTTCAGCTACTAGGGAAGATTCTATAGCATTATAAACAATAAGCCCTTCATCTGAAGTTTCAAGAAGGCGAACTCCCAAATTGGCTAGTTGGTACAAATCTTTAATCATCCCTTTCCTTTCTATAAATGCCATCATAGCCTTATGACTTAGTGTATCAGCTACCATATTTGCTTTCCCTAGATGATACAAGATATCAACATCATAGTCTTTTAATAGTTCAAGCCACCTTCGCTACCTCAAATTTAGATCCTTCTGGTTAAAGATATATTGTAAACTTTTATGGTCGGTATATATGTCAACATGAATCCCATACAAGTAGTGGCACCATTTATTTAAAGAAAATATAACTGCTGCTAGCTCGAGATCATGCGTAGGATAGTTTTTCTCATGTGGTCGCAATTGTCTGGAGGCATATGCTATTACTTTACCATGCTACATCAATACACATCCCATACCAATTCTTGAAGCATCACAATACATCTTATACCCTTCTGTGCCTTCTAGAAGTACCAATACGGGTGTAGAAGTCAACTTATTCTTCAGATTTGGAAACTCCTTTCACAAGCATCATTCCATTGAAACTTGGATGCTTTATGTGTTAGCTTGGTTAAAGATGTAGAAATTGAAGAAAAACCTTCAACAAATCTTCTATAATAATCTGCCAACCCAAGAAAACTACAAATCTCCGTAGGCGTTGTGGGCCTTGGGTAACTCTTCAAAGCTTCTATCTTTTGAGTATCAACGTTTATTCCTTCACTAGATACAATATGACCCAAGAATGTCACCGATCTTAACAAAAACTCATTTTTAGAAAACTTTGCATATAGCTTATGATCACAAATAATCTGCAACACCTGTCGTAAGTGATTGGCATGGTCCTCATTTGATCTTGAATAAACCAGAATATCATCTATAAAAACTATCATAAACACATCCAAGAAGGGCTTGAACACCCTATTCATCAAATCCATAAAAGCTGTAGGTGCATTAGTTAGCCCACAGGACATGACTAGGAACTCGTAATGACCGTACCGTGTTTGGAAAGCTGCCTTGGGTATATCCTTCTCTTTGACCCTCACTTGGTCGTAACCTGACCTCAAATCAATATTTGAGAAACACTTGGCGCCTTGTAACTAATAAAACAAATCATCAATTCTTAAGAGGGGATATTTATTTTTAATAGTCACCTTATTCAGTTGCCGGTAGTCAATACACATTCTCAATGAACCATCTTTCTTATGCACAAATAACACTGGTGTGTCCCAGGGGGACATACTAGGCCTCATGAATCCTTTCTCTAGCAAGTCTTTCAATTGCTCTTTCAATTCTCATAATTCTGCGGGGCCATTCTATACGGAAGAACTGAGATTGGTTAGGTTCCTGGAATCACATCAATACCAAACTCCACTTCTCGTTCAGGAGGCAAACCTAGAAGGTTTTCAGGAAATACCATCAGGAAATTCATTTACGACCGGAATGGTATGAAGAGTTGGTGTCTCCGCATTTCTTCATTTTTACCTTTCTTACTTCATAATCTTTGTAAGCCATATATAATGCAAATGACCAGCTAATCAGTGGTAAATAGTTAAATTAGGATAGTCCCATGCTAGGCTTACGCCCCTGAGCTGCCACCTACATATAAAGATTGGGATCGGCCTATGCTAGGCTTATGCCCCTGAGTTGCCACCCACAAATAAAGGTATCGAGATCGGTCCATGCTAGGCAAATACCCCTGAGCTGCCTCTCATCATTTTATACATTTGCATTACTTAGTTTATTTAGCCTATGAGATTGTTACTTTGGTGGTCATCACATTATGGTACCTTGAACCAGTAATACGCTAATAAGAGACATGTAAATAGACACTTAATGCAACAACAATGAGGTAGGGAGCTGTTGGCACACAAATAAAGTGTTTAGACGCACAGATTTAATAATAAGCACCCATTGAGGTATTCTAATGCGTTAGAGAGTGGGAACAAGGTCATTGGATACATGGAGTGTACTCTGCTGCCATTATATAGCACTTTGTTATAGGATAACCTCAGAAACTTGCTTGATGGAACAATTGTACGATTTCATGCCAAAGAGTGTGAAATAGAGTATGCCTTACATACCTGGTTAATTGATTCCGAAACTAACCCGACTTGACTTCCCGCCTTTTAGATTACTTATCTAAATAGAATGTACGATAAACTAGTATTAGTAACCAATCAACACATTTGAGATACTTAATTTCACCCAAAACACTAATCGGGCAGCAACTATTAATCTATCAAACAAGGGTGTTATTTTAACCCTTTTTTTTCCTCCAATTACACCCACATACCATATAGGTTCTTATAAGGTTCACCAAAACTACCTCGACTTCATAACACATTCCAAACAATACACAAAATAGATTGGGTAGCAAACAATAGTTCGGTGGTGTATCACCATATCTTTCTTCTATAATTCATTACAAACTCATCACACCTTTATCCAACTTCAACCTGGCAGCCCATAACATATACATACAAAATAGTCCACAAAACAGTCCCAAATCCCTTTTATTGTAGCAATCAATTATTAAACTCATCATCTCTTGAGTTCTCAATAACAAGACATCCATAATCCTCTCTCAAATTCATATATAAGAAAAATAAAATGGAGCAATCACCTTACCTCAATTCAGCAACTTATTCTTTTAAGTGGACTCTTCAAGAGCTTGAACTTTCCTTCACACTTAAACCAAAGAAGAAGAAAAAAAGTTCCTCAATAACAAGAAAACGTGAACAAACAACTTGTTCTATAATCAGCCACATACTTATAGTCAAACACTTATAACTTGTTTTCCTAATTAAGCAAAACCTTAAGTGTTTTTCACTTACCTTGGGCTGCAAAGGTGAGAGTTTATTCAAGAACACTAGAAGGAAAAATAGGGCTACTATTCTTGTTGTATTAGAGAGAGTAGAGAGATTTGCTCAAATATACTGCTTTTTTGTGACTTAAAAGTGAAGTAAAATGACCGGCAACTTGGCCTTTTAAAGGACCTATATTGTCCACCTTCTTAGCTGCATTTTGGACCATAAAATTGGTCAAATTAGTCCAAGTAGGTGGTGCACCTACTTAAGGGTTCAAGCTACACGAATTTTCAAAGTAGGCGATGCACCTACTTTCTTAAATTCTTATTTTCGGCTTAAATAACTCGGGCCTTTGGCATATTGGTGTGTGGGGAAGCTTATCCATTTTCTTTCTCTTTTGTTCAATTTGGCCCAAATGAGTAAGCATAGACCCAAATCTGATCCATAGCCTTGGGTCCATTAATTTTGTCCAAAAAACTTAAGTAGGTGACTTACCCTACTAGCTTAAATAAGTCAAGCAAGCACCTCAATATTTTGCTCCATTTTCAGCTCCTAATCCCTTTAATCTAACCTTCAACTTATACACACTTGGTCACTTTAAACTTTAGATTCAAATTCTAGCTTACGATTCCAAGCTTAAATAGTTATCTTAACGTTAACTTAATTGCATCATATTAGACTGTACGTGCAACATCTATAATTCCATCTATACCATTAATACTTGCATAACAATT
>NW_025893454.1:24132-36812 GCF_002878395.1 Capsicum annuum
GCTCCATTTTCAGCTCCTAATCCCTTTAATCTAACCTTCAACTTATACACACTTGGTCACTTTAAACTTTAGATTCAAATTCTAGCTTACGATTCCAAGCTTAAATAGTTATCTTAACGTTAACTTAATTGCATCATATTAGACTGTACGTGCAACATCTATAATTCCATCTATACCATTAATACTTGCATAACAATTCTCATACGTTATATATATCAAAAGGCTATACCAAGTTCCATATAATTAGAACAAGTGTAAGCAAAATACGGGATGTTACACCCTCCCTCCCCCCCTCCTTAGGAACATTCATCCTCGAATGTTAGCATAACTGTCTAACCAAAACAAGTTCAAGCCTAAGTTTAATACCCCTATTATAACACAGTACTTATTTCTTACACTTACTTGTTATAGCTCCAATTCAGCATCTTGGACTTTCTCTTTATATTTGAACAAATAGGGGTACTTAGATTTCATCGCTTCTTCCGCTTCCCATGTTATCTCTTCTACTTGTTGGTTCCTCCAAAACACTTTTACAGAAGTTATTTCTTTATTCCTTAACTTCTTCACTTGTCGATCTAGAATAGCAATAGGTATTTCTTCATAGGTGAGATCTTCCATAACTTCTACATCTTCAGTAGGGGTAATATGAGATTGATCACCCATGCACTTTCGAAGCATTGAGACGTGAAATAATGGATGAACTGTTGAGAGCTCTTGGGGTACCTCTAATTCATAAGCGACTTGGCCAAATCTCTGGGTAATCTTGTATGGGCCTATATAACAAGGACTTAGTTTTCCTTTCTTATCAAATCTCATAACCCCCTTTATTGGTGACACCTTCAAGAATACCCAATCACCTATAGCAAACTCTAGCCCTCTCTTTCTAACATCTGCATATGACTTGTGTCGACTTTGGGCTATTTCTAGTCACTGTTGGGTCACTTTAACCTTTTCTATAGCTTGATGAACAAGATCTGTCCCGAACAAGGTAGTTTTACTCGCTTCAAACCATCCTATTGGTGATCTACACTTTCTTCCATACAAAGCTTCATATGGTGCCATTTTGATACTTAAATAATAGCTATTGTTGTAGGCGAACTCGATGAGAGGTAAATGATCATCCCAACTATATTTAAAGTCCAATACATAAGCTCAAACCATAGCTTCAAGTATTTGAATAGTACATTCTGATTGTCCATCTGTTTGAGGGTGAAAAGTTGTACTTAGGTTCACTTGTGCTCCTAGATTTCTCTGAAAAGACTTCCAAAAATTTGTCATAAATTGAGCTCCTCGATATGATATAATAGAGATTGGAACTCCGTGTAGCCGAACTATCTCTTTAATATATAATTTGGCATATTCTTCAACTGTGTAAGTGGTCCTAACTGGTAGAAAGTGTGCTAATTTGGTAAGCCTATCAACTATCACCCATATGAAATCAAACCTTCGAGATGTACGAGGTAAACCAATGACAAAATCCATGTTGATCATGTCCCACTTCCAGATTGGAAGATCTATACATTGTATATAACTCCCGGGCTTTTGGTGCTCTACTTTAACTCTTTGACAGTTTGGACATTTGGCTACAGATTATGCAATGTTCCTCTTCATGTCACTCCACCAATATATTTATTTCAAATCTTGATATATCTTAGTTGACCCTGGATGGATGGAATACCTCGAATGATGTGCCTCTTTCATAATAATCTTTCTTAGCCCGTATACATTAGGCACACATAATCTATTTTGGCATTGAAGTACTCTTTATTGCATAAGCTCAAATACTTTGGTCATACCACATTGCATATTAACACTTAAGCTTTAATAGAATGGGATCTGCATATTGCTTCTCTTTTACTTCAGCTACTAGGGAAGATTCTGCAGCATTATAAACAACGCCCTTCATCTGGAGTTTCAAGAAGGCAAACTCCCAAATTGGCTAGTTGGTACAAATCTTTAATCATCCCTTTCCTTTCTATAGACGCCAGCATAGCCTTACAACTTAGCACATCAGCTACCACATTTGCTTTCCTTGGATGATACAAGATATTAATATCATAGTCTTTTAATAGTTCAAGCCACCTCCGCTGCCTCAAATTTAGATCCTTCTAGCTAAAGATGTATTGCAAACTTTTATGGTCAGTATATATGTCAACATGACTCCCATACAAGTAGTGGCGCCATATATTTAAAGCAAATATAACTGCTGCTAGCTCGAGATCATGCATAGGATAGTTTTTCTCATGTGGCCGCAATTGTCTGGAGGTATATGCTATTACTTTACCATGCTGCATCAATACACATCCTAAGCCAATTCTTAAAGCATCACAATACACCTCACATCCTTTTGTGCCTTCTGGAAGTACCAATATGGGTGTAGAAGTCAACTTATTCGTTAGATCTTGGAAATTCCTTTCACAGGCATCATTCCATTGAAACTTGGATGCTTTGTGTGTTAGCTTGGTTAAAGGTGCAGAAATTGAAGAAAAAACTTCAACAAACCTTCTATAATAACCTGCCAACCCAAGAAAACTACGAATCTCTGTAGGCGTTGTGGGCTTTAGCCAACTCTTCATAGCTTCTATCCTTTGAGTATAAAGCTTTATTCCTTCACTAGATACAATATGACCCAAGAATGCCACCGATTTTAACCAAAACTCACATTTAGAGAACTTTGCATATAGCTTACGATCATGAAGAATCTGCAACACCTGTTGTAAGTGATTGGTATGGTCCTCTTCTGATTTGGAATAAACTAGAATATCATCTATAAAAACTATCACGAACACATCTAAGAATGGCTTAAACACCCTATTCATCAAATCCATAAAAGTTGCGGGTGCATTTGTTAGCCCAAATGACATGACTAGAAACTCATAATGACCGTACCGTGTTTGAAAAATAGTCTTGGGTATATTCTTCTCTTTGATCCTCACTTGGTGGTAACCTGACCATAAATCAATCTTTGAGAAGCACTTGGCGCCTTGTAACTGATCAAATAAATCATCCATTCTTGGGAGGGGATATTTATTTTTAACAGTCACCTTATTCAGTTGTCGGTAGTCAATACACATTCTCAATGAACCATCTTTCTAATGCATAAATAACATTGGTACGCCCTAGGGGGACATACTAGGCCTTATGAATTCTTTCTCTAGCAAGTCTTTCAATTATCATAATTCTGCTGGGGCCATTCTATACAGAGGAACTGAGATTGGTTGGGTGCTTGGAATCACATCAATACCAAACTCCACTTCTCGTTCAGGAGGCAAACCTAGAAGGTCTTCAGGAAATACATTAGGAAATTCATTTACCACCAAAATAGTTTGAAGAGTTGGTGGCTCCGTATCTGTATCCTTCACTCTAACTAGATGATATATGTAACCTTTGGAAGTCATTCTTTTTGCCTTAAAATAGTAAATAAATTTACCTCTTGGCGCACCACTATTACCTCTCTATTCAAGGACTGCGTCTTTTGTAAAATGGAAATACACCCTTTTAGTTCGGTAATCTACAGTGGCAATAAGATGCTAGCTAGTCCATACCCATTATAACATCAAAATCTACCATTCCCAGCTCAACAAGATCAGCCATCATATCGCGATCGTAAATAGTTATAATACAATTTCGATAAACCCTTCTAGCTATAATAGATTCACCAATCGGCGTAGATACTTCAAATGGCTTAGCTAACAATTCTGGTATTCTTTTGAACTTTCCAGCAACCAATGGAGTGACATATGATAATGTGGAACCCGGATCAACTAATGCATATACATCATGTGAAAAGATGGACAATGTACCTTTAACCACGTCTAGAGAAGCCTCTGAATTTTGTCGATCCGCTAGCATATGTACAATTCTGAACTCCACTAGAGCTAGCTGCTCTTTTAACACCTCTCTACCAGAACCCATAGGTTGTACACCTCTACCTGAATAAGGCACCGATGATGATGATGCAATGGCTGATCCAGTAGGTCGTGCCATACCACCTATGGCCCTTTGAGGGCATTCTTTCATCATATGTCCTGATGCACCACACCAAAAAGCAAGCATTTGTTCCAAATTGCTTACATGACTGTCGAGGAGGCCTTAATTGGTTTATACTCCCTTGTTCTTGATACCCCACTTTTCGTGAACTCTGACTCTCACTTCTTTATCCAAACTGGTTACCTTTAGACCCTTGAAACTGTGGTGGAGCACTAGCTGTAGAACAAGAAGATTATGGACTAGGCGGTCTATTAGAAAACTGAGGCCTAAATTCTCCTTGGGATGCCATAAACTGCCCCGTAGATCTAGCCCTTTTGGAATACCCCCTTTCTGATTCTTGTGATCTTCTTCTTTGCCTCTGATCCTTCATTTTTTATGTGAAAGCTTGTATCCTTGCTATGTTCATGTCTTTGTTTAAAGCAGTAATAGTACAATATCTAACCAGATATGGATCCAATCTATCTACATATCGATGAACTCTATAATCCATTGTAGCTACTACATTGGGAGCATACCTAGCCAAAGAGTTAAACTGAAGGATATACTTCCTCACGCTCATATTTCCTTGGCGAAGATTCAGAAACTGATCTGTACAGGATTCTCGAATCTCATATGGAAGGTAATGATCAAGAAATGCCTCTTTGAACTCTTTCTAAGTAGCTGGAGGTACATCGATACCCCTAGATCATTTCCAGTCTTCATAACACAATATAGCCTCCACTTTGAATCTATATGCTGCTAGCTCAACTGTCTTTTTACCCGACACATGCATGACATCTAAAACCCTTTGGATTTGATCAAGAAAGTCCTGTGGGTCTTCAGTAAGATCTGATCTGGTGAACGTGGGAGGATCCAATTTAAGAAAATTCGGCATCCGTAGCTAGCTGCCTTATCTGTACCACTAGAACCTATGGTTGGAATGGATAGTCCTTGAGCTTGTCCCGCAACTATACGAGCCAATAATTGCACCGTATTTCTTAGATCTTTGTCAGTAGCATTAATAGGTGGTTCTAAGGATGCGGTTCTTCTCCTTCTTAACTCTTCTGGAGAGGGAGGAGTAGAAGAAGTCTGGGATACAAACTCAGCTTAAGCCTCACTTTAATTAGCTTGTCTAGGTAGTGACTTACTGGTTCCTTCTCCGGTAGCCACATCCTTTCGCTTACTATATTCTTACTCCTTCTTGTAACCGGCATCTTTACTATAATAAGAGGAAAAAAATAGGTTCAGTGGTTAAATATGACTTCACCTATAACATGGGCTCTATTGCACGATCTAAGATATGAACAAAAAGAGACAAACCCTAAATGCCCATATCCTCTTGCTTATAGATGTGGTGCACAACACACCCGTAAGCAAGACTCTATGTAGACACGGCTTCGTAGACTCCCTAGGATGAACTGCTCTGATACCACTTTTGTCACACCTCAAATCCTATTTGGGCTAATAGGCACTCGTAACCGTAAAGGCCCGAGAGAACCAATTCAAACACTTGTACTTCCTATGCATGTAACTATAACAACTAAAGGTTCTGACAAACATGATATTATCTATCGATGAGAATAATTACATATGCAATACAAAGCCTCTAAAAGATACATAGACTTAGTTAGGGTCGGGACAAACCCCGGCCTTACTCTTGACTTATTGTACAATACCAAAATTATGGAACATAATAAAAAAACCTTGAATCAACCTAGAGCTCACCAATAGTCCCTAAAAAGCCTGCGCTCCTACTAGTGAGTTGTATGAGCTGAAGCCTGTGCCTGCAGCATGAAATACACCTCCCCCGTAAGGAACATCAGTACGAAAATATGTACTGAATATGTAAGGAAGAAGATAACAACAAACTTGATACAAAAGATCAATAGAAATATGATACAAGTGTATAAGTAGTACTAGTAGACCACCTTTATAAATACTTGTGGCACAATGTACATTACATTCTTTTCTTCATTTTACCTTCTTACTTTGTAATCTTTGTAAGCCATATATAATGCAAATGACCAGCTGATCAGTGGTAAATGGATAAATTAGGATCGGCCCATGCTAGGCTTACGCCCCTGAGCTGCCACCTACATATAAAGATTGGGATTGGCCCATGTTAGGCTTATGCCCCTGAGCTGCCACCCACAAATAAAGGTATCAAGATCGGCCCATGCTAGGCAAATGCCCCTGAGTTGCCACTCGTCATTTTACATATTTACATTACTTAGTTTATTTAGCCTTTGAGATTGTTACTTTGGTGGTCATCACATTATGGTACCTTGAACCAGTAATACGCTAATAAGAGACATGTAAATAGACACAATGCAACAAAAATAAGGTAGGGAGCTGTTGGCACACAAATAAAGTGTTTAGGAGCTGAAATAACACATGGGTCTTATTTGAACAAACGAAGAACTCCTGAAATTTTCTAGTGAAGATAGACACGCAGATTTAATAATAAGCACGCATTGAGGTGTTCTAATGCGTTAGAGAGTGGGAACAAGGTCATTGGATACATGGAGTGTAATGTGCTGCCATTATGTAGCACTTTGTTATAGGATAACCTCAGAAACTTGCTTGATGGAACAATTGTACGATTTCATGCCAAAGAGCAATAGAGTATGCCTTACATACCTTGTTATTTGACTCCTATACTAACCCGACTTGACTTCCCGCCTTTTAGATTACTTATCTAAGATAGAATATATGGTAAACTAGTATATTAGTAACCAATCAACACATTTGAGATACTTTATTTCACCCAAAATAGTAACCGGGCAGCAACTATTAATCTACAAACAAGGGTGTTATTTTAACCTTTTTTTCCTCCAATTACACCCACAGACCATATAGGTTCTTATAAGGTTCACCAAAACCACCTCGACTTCATTACACATTCCAAACAATACGCAAAATAGATTGGGCAGCAAACATTAGTTTGGTGGTGTATCACCACAACTTTCTTCTATAATTCATTACAAACTCATCACGCCTTTATCCAACTTCAACTTGACTGCCCATAACATATACATACAAAGAAGTCCCAAATCCCTTTTATGGTAGCAATCAATTATTGAACTCATCATCTCTTGAGTTCTCAATAACAAGACATCCATAATCCCCTCTCAAATTCATATATAAGAAAAACAAAATGGAGCAGTTACCTTACCTCAATTCAGCAACTTATTCTTTTAATTGAACTCTTCAAGAGATTGAACTTTCCTTCACACTTAAACTAAAGAAGAAGAAAAAAAGTTCCTCAATAACAAGAAAACGTGAACAAACAGCTTGTTCTATAATCAGCCATATACTTTGTCACGCCTCAAATCCTGTTGGGGCAGACAAGCACCCGTAGCCGTAAAGGCCCGAGCGAACCCATTCATAACCTTGTACTTTCCATGTATGTAACTGTGACAACCAAATGTTCTGACAATATGATATTATGTATCGATGAAAATAACTACACATGCATGCACAAACTGATATGTACAACATTTGGCCGATGGGGCCACCATGTCTAAAATCAGGACACTACCATAACTTTACATTAGTTTACAATGCCTCTAAAAGATACATAGACTTAGTTAGGGTCGGGACAAAACCCCCCGTCCTACTCTTAACCTACTGCACAATACCAAAACATATGGAACAAACTCAGAAAGCCCCAAATCAACCTAGAGCTCACCAATATGCACGGAATAGCCTGCGCTCCTACGAGTGAGGTGTATGAACTGAACCTGCAGCATGAAATGCAGGTCCCCCATAAGCGACTTGGCCAAACCTCCAAGCAATCTAGTATGGGCCTATATAACGTGGACTTAATTTTCCTTTCTTACCAAATCTCATAACCCCTTTCATTGGTGATACCTTTAAGAATACCCAATCACCTAGTCCCCTTCTCCTAACATCCGCATATGACTTGTGTCTGCTTTGGGCTATTTCTAGTCGCTGTTGGATCACTTTAACCTTTTCCATAGCTTGATGAACAAGATCTGGCCCGAATAAGGCAGTTTCACCCGCTTCAAACCATCCAATTGGTGATCTACACTTTCTTCCTACAAAGCTTCATATGGTGCTATTTTAATACTTGAATGATAGCTGTTGTTGTAGGCGAACTCGATGAGAGGTAGATTATCATCCCAACTACCTTTAAAGTCCAATACATAAGCTCGTAGCACATCTTTAAGTGTTTGAATGGTACGTTCTGCTTGTCATCCATTTGAGGGTGAAAAGCTGTACTTAGATTCACTTGTGTCCCTAAATTTCTCTGAAAATACTTCCTAAAATTTGTGGTAAATTGAGCTCCTCGATCCGATATAATAGAGATTGGAACTCCATGTAGTCAAACCAACTCCTTAATATATAACTTGGCATATTCTTCAACTGTGTAAGTGGTCCTAACCGGTAGAAAGTATGCTGATTTGGTAAGCCTATCAACTATCACCCAGATGGAATCAAACCTTTGAAATGTACGAGGCAAACCAGTGATGAAATCCATGTTGATCATGTCCCACTTCCAGATTAGAAGATCTATACATTGCATATAACCCCCAGGCTTTTGGTGCTCTACTTTAACTCTTTGACAATTTGAACATTCGACTACAAATTTTGCAATGTTCTTCTTCATGTCACCCCACCAATACATCCCTTTCAAATCATGGTACATTTTTGTTGACCCTGGATGGATAGAATACCTTGAATGATGTGCTTCTATCATAATCCTCTTTCTTAGCCCGTCTACATCATGTACACACAATCCATTTTGGCATCGAAGTACCCCTTCTTTAGTAAGCTAAAATGCCTTTGAGGGCATTCTCTCATCATATGTCAGGGACATACCATACCAAAAGCAAGAATTTGTTCTGAACCAACATGCCCCTAAATAAAGCTTTCCACATTGTTTACATGGCTGTCGAGGAGGCCTTAATTGGCTCATAATCCCTTGCTCTTGATACCCTGTTGTTTGCAAACTCTGACTCTCATTTCTTTGAACAAACTTGTTACCTTTAGACCCTTGAAACTATGGTGGAGCACTAGCTGCAGAATAAGAAGATAATGGTCTAGGAGGCCTATTAGAAAACCGAGGCCTAAACTCTCCTTGGGATGCCATAAACTGCCCCGTAGATCTAGACCTCTTGGAATACTCTTTCGAACTCTTGCGTTCTTCTTCTTTACCTCTAATCGTCCATTTTTTGTGTGAATGCTTATATCCTTGCTATGTCCATGTCTTTGTTCAAAGCAGCAAGAGTACAATCTCTAACCAGATATGGATCCAATCTATACACATATCGATGAACCCTATTATCCATTGTAGCTACAACATTAGGAGCATACTGACAAGGAGTTAAACCGAAGGTTGTACTCCCTCACGCTCATATTTCCTTGGCAAAGATTCAGGAGCTGATCTGCACGGGCTTCTCAAATCTTAAATGGAAGGTAATGATCAAGAAATGCCTCTTTGAACTCTTTTCAAGTAGCTGAAGGTGCATCGATACCCCTATATCGTTTCTAATCTTCATACCAAAATATAGCCTCCCCCTTGAATCTATATGCTGCTAGCTCAATTGTCTCTTTACCCAACACATGTATAACATCTACAAAATGAACAAACAAGATTAGTAGTAAAAGCTTCTCACCAATACTCGTATACACTCATCTTTGTGATCCTCACAATTGGAGCAGCAAATATTAAAAGTTGCTTATACTCCGGTAGTCAATAAGGTGTCAATCACTACTTAGCGGCCAAAATAGATTCTTGTTTGATCAACTCAAGACACAAAATAAAATCTACTTACGAACTTGAAACAAAGAAATTCAACAAATCAAAATTAGAAAAGTACACAAAGAATGAAAACACGAAGAAAGGACTCAAAACTAATTCACAACCTGGTAGATAGTTACTAGTTTGTCAATTAGTGATGGAATCAACAAAAATGCAACTAAAGAAACAAGAATAGAAACTAAGAATCCAAAAATTTGAGCTAAAAATATGGGTGTGCAAAGTGATGACGCGGCATCTTGTGATTGGATGATAATTTGCAATTTTTTTGTGTTCTTCACTTTGAGTTTTGGCCAATCCTCAATTCCAAGAGTGTATATTCAGTTTTTTTTTTTTTGGGGGGGGGGGGGGGGGGATTTACAGGGGTTTTGGAGCCTTTTCAAGCTTCAAATGAATTTGAATTGAATTGGTCCCCCCTTGTAGTGCATTTGTACTTGATTATTCTTCCCTTTTGTTATTTTCTTTCTTTTGGATGACTAGGAAGGTGCTTGGAAATTTTTTTAAACAAGTACTACACTCTTTTTCCTTCTTTTTCAAGATCAAACACCTACTTTTGAATATTCTTCCTCAATAAGATATGAAGATGAGGAAGAACACCAAGAACATTCAAGTGTTGACCAATGTTGACCACAAGGCAAATGACCTCCAAATTTAAATTTTCTTAAGGATCTAAGGTCTCTTTGCCAACCCAAACATAAATATCACAAAATCAGCCCAAAAATGTCACAACCACAATAGCACAAAATGTGACCCACCCTCAAATAGCTTCAAACACAAGTTCAACAATGGTGGATTCAAAACACCTCTAATTTAGCTCAAATCTTAGATCTAGACTCTATTAGTGCTAGGGAACAAGGATCTAGCACTAGAAACTCATAAAACACACCAAAATAAAGTAGATCTAAGTTTCAAAATCTTCCCAAACACAAAAAACGAGATTTATAACTTTTTTCGTGAGATTTTTTATTTTCTACACTTCTTCTATTGTTAGAAATAAGGATCTAACACTAGAAACACACAAAATACACCAAAATAAAGTCTCAAAAATTGAAAAACCCTTAAAACGTGAACATTAACTTTTTCTTTTTTTTCTTTTTCACTTTTTTTTATTTTCAAGATAACAATCCCAAGATTGATTTTGTTGAAACAAAATCAAACCTTGCTCTTGATACCAAATGATAGAAGAATGACCTAAAGAGATGAAGACTAAGAGAAACAAGAGAACAAACAAATGCAATTAAGTAAGATAGATTGCTTGACATACGAGATTACAGAAATAGGAACCAAACCGTGTATCAAACGATAAGACCCTTAAGACCCGGAATTACAACACCAAACTCTTACGGTGACCACTAAGGAAATCAACTCCGCCTTACAACCACCGTTTCTAAGCAAAGATCAATAATGACTTTTCTTGCCCTATGGCTTTTCCAAGCCCTACTCTACTTGGCTTTTTTCAAAGCCCTACACTACACTCTTAAAGAGAGAAGAAGAAGTCTTTCAAATATCAATAATCAACTAATGAGAAAATAATCCTAAAGAATCTATTTATAGCTTATTACATAAAATACCAAAATACCCTTAATGTAAAAGGGCTCCTATGGAGTGTAAAGAAATGGCACAAAAAGACTAAAACACCCTTAATAAGTGTTTACACTCCAAGGCCGCCCCACTAATGCTTCATGGGTCCCTCCTTCTTCAAGCTTCAAATGTGAAACCTCTTGGAACCCTTTGGTAGGCATCAACACAAGTTCTAAGCAATCTTCTAAACATGGTTTTGCTCTATTGTAATCTCAAAATGAGTACTCCATGCATATCCTTATACCCTCAATATGACCAAATCTTGAATATTCATGCATGGGCCTCGAATGATATCATCAAAAGCTATGATGGCTCTTTGGCTCATATCATAAAGACTACAGAAAATGGGTGTGTTGTTTACACCCGTGTCTATGGCCACTCTTCCCATTTGATTCCAGTGCCATCTTAGGATGGGGAAGATTTACTCTCGGCTTAGGTGCGTTTCTTTTGGGTGCTTATCATAGCCAAGCCCTTGGTGAATTTGTCGATGGCTTCATAATGTTTAACACTAAGAACTCTTGGTTATATGTCAAATATGAACCATCTTGGCATGTCAAGATTTGTTGTTGGCCGAGACTTGAACTCAAAGGGTCCTTAGTTTCTTTTTTTGGTGTGGGCTATTTTGAGTGTTTTGAGTGCATACCATTATTGTTTATTTTTACTAATCCTAACCCTCATTCCATGAGGAAGTGTGCTTGTTTGTCTTCTCTTTTGATTTTGCAAGGCATGGATTTGAGGTCAAACCTTTTTTAAGAAGGAGAGGATGATATGGGTGCGATTATGTAGATGGACTCTTGTGGGTGTGTATTGAAGTTGTCCAAGTGTGTGTGCAAGAGAAGCGTAATTAAGGGCCTAAATACACACCAAAAATGGCCCACTACAAACACTAAAGGGGTAGCCCACTCTTGAAGGGCTATTATGGATATTTCACACTATTTTTGTAATATCTATAAATAGAACCTTTTAGGGTTTCATTCATTAGAGTTTGATGATAATGAATGTTGTATAACATTGAAAGACAAGTCCTTTCTCCTTGAGGCACAAATCCAAAACTTATAACTAGGGTGATACTAGGGTAGAATCACTAGTGTTGCATTCTTGCTTAGAACGCGGGGTGCTAAAGGAGGTTGAGGTCTCTCTTGTGCTCACCGAAGAGAGTAGGTGTTCCTATTATCATTGTATTAAGGGTCTAGGTGCTTGAATACACTTAGGTTCTTAGTTCATGAGATAGTGTATGTCACTCTATCTATCCTTTCTATTCTTGCAATCTTGTAATGTTTGTATCTCGTATTGTACCTATTTGTGTTGTTGTTATTCCCATTGTTAAGTTCATCTTGTTCTTCAT
>NW_025893454.1:36912-64719 GCF_002878395.1 Capsicum annuum
TCCTATTATCATTGTATTAAGGGTCTAGGTGCTTGAATACACTTAGGTTCTTAGTTCATGAGATAATGTATGTCACTCTATCTATCCTTTCTATTCTTGCAATCTTGTAACATTTGTATCTCGTATTGTACCCGTTTGTGTTGTTGTTATTCGCATTGTTAAGTTCATTTTGTTCTTCATCTTCTTCTTAAATCTAGTTTGATGGCTATTTTGGGGTTGAAACACACCCTTATATTTCGTTCTTCTTGTTGTTGTAGTGAATCCGAGAGTGGTCACCAAATAAGTCCACGGGTTCTTCAAACTAGTGGACTGATTTGGTGTTTGTTTCGTGCTTCCATTATCATTCCCGTATCAACAACGAACTCGTGGGTGTAATCCAAGTTTGTCCCACCTTTGCATGGCATATGATGTGTGTATTTTGCTAACCCTAACCCCTCATGTCATGAGGATGTGTACTTGTTTGTCTTCTCTTAGTTTGCAAGGTATGGATTCGAGGTCAAATCCTTTTCAAGAAGGGGAGGATGATATGAGTACGCCCATGAGATGGACGAGAACGAGTGCATATTGAATCCGTCCAAGGAAGTGCACAAGTGAAGTGTAAAAGAGGGCCTAAATGCACTAAAAATAGCCCCTAAGTTACACTTTATGGGCATCTCACCCTTGAGGGGTATTGTGGTTATTTTGTATTCTATTTTGCAATATACTATATATAGAACCTCTTAGGGTTTTTAGTCTTAGTTTTGATGAATATTGAAAGCTGTAGACACTTAAACATTTCTCTCTTGTGAGAAAGGCCCCTATGGCCAAACATTGTAACTAGGGATTTCAACTTGAGTGTGGAATCACTCATGTTGGATTCAAGCATGGAAACGTTGAATACTTGGGAGATCGAGGTCCCTCTTGTGCCACGTAAGAGATAGGTGAATTTAAGTGTGTAGTGTTAAGGGTCCAAGAGTGGAATATGCTCTTAGGTTCTTAAGATTATGCTTTTATGTAGTCTATCTTTCTATCCCTTTGTTTAGTGTAATCTTTTGGTGTTGTTTCTTGTGTTGTTGAAACCGTTGGTTATTATTATTGTAATCCTCTTGTTCTTCACGTGTTGATGCTTTTTTGGGTGTTATATACATCATTGAATCTTGTATTCTTCTTGTTGGTAGTGAATCCGAGAGTGGTCCCAAAAAGGTCCTTGGATCCTTAAGATTAGTGGACTGATTTCTAGTGTGTTTCGTGTTTCCCTTGTTTGTCTTGTATCAAATCCCTACACTAAGGGTGTTACACTCTCAAAGAGAGAAGAAGTCTTTCACATATTCATCCTCCCAAAACTAAAGAGCAAATGACTTAATAGAAACAGAAATGACCACAATACCCTTAATGAAAGGGGGTGGCCATGAAGTATCTTTCTGACAAAGTGTGATCCCCAAAACACCCTTAATGAAGGGTTCTTCTTCAATGCTCCACAACCGTGGGGTTATTCTTTAACACTTATAGTCTCAGGTTGGCATCAAATGTAAGCCCCCATGTAATCTTCCACACACGGGTTTGCCTTATGTCATGCTCAAAACGGGTCCTCCATGCATGTTCTTGTGTCATCGAGGTGAACAAGTCTTGAGTTTGTATGCGTTGGCATCCAATGACGTCTTCAAAAGCATAGATGACCATTTGGTTCGTATCACTTCCTTCTCTTAACCAAGGCTTCAAAATACTTTGAAAAGTCTTCAATTACTTGCTAATTCCAAAGCCTTGACCCTTAGACCATACTTTGTGCTTTTGATGCTCCTTGTTCTTGTATCATCCTCTCTAACTTGAAAGAAATTTGTCCTTAAATTCAGATCTTGCAAAACCAAAGGAGAGCAAAAATAAAAACAAACACAAAATCCTTTTGGTAGGAGGGTTACCACACTTATATCATTAACCCATGGTTGCTGACACTTAATATACATCCACATATCCTTGGTTTTTAACATAAAAAGCTTAGCATAAAGTATACCAAAAACATGAATAGCACTAAGTGAGCACGACCAGTAACCATAACCAACACATCTTAAGAGTATTCCAGGGTCAAATGGGAGCAAAGGATAAAGGTCTACATCAAGATGGCCCACCCTTTCACTAGTTTACCAAGTTCACAATCATTCAAGGCATTATCCACCACTAGGATAGACACAAGGTCACTATGAACAAGATTAATATAATGGCTTTCATTACACAATTTCAAAGGACCATGTTCAATATCAAGATCATCATTACTAGCATCAACACTAACTTGAAAGTTTTTAATCATGCCCTTCTCATGTTCAAGTAGTGAGCTAACCTTATAAGCACATAGTTCACTAAACACATCATAAGAACTAACAATGGAAGAAACATGCACATCTATATCAAGAGAACCCGAGAAAACTTCACAAGGAATCACATGACAATAATTTAAGTTCAGGGGAACATAAGGTCTAACATCATCTCAGTTTGGGCTAGGACAATCCACTATTTTGTGACCCTCGGTCAAAGGTGTCTTGAGTTGATTTTCGAGTAAAACCCTTATTGATCCTTCTTTGACAACTTATGAGCTTGAAACTTCAAATAATAAAGATCAAAGCTAGGCAAAATGCAAGCCTTTGGGTTAGTGAGTATCATGGGACCTTTGTGGGCAAGTCCTACAAACAAAGTTGTCTTTTCCCTTTCAATTTCACTACCCTCGTTTTCCCTTTTCTCTTCTTCATTTCTCCACACTCTTCTTGTATCTCACCCTCAAATTGCTCTCCATCTTGAGATCCCACCTCATCACCTTCTTTCACTATCTCTTTTCTTATTTGAATGGAGTAGTTTCCGTTTAGTGGATCTTGGGGAGGAGGCATTGGATTTGATTGGTGATGGATTTGAATTAGTGGGATGGAATTTGGTGGATTGTAGGATCTTTGGTTTTGAGGGGTTTGAACTTGTGGAGGGTTTGGTGGACATAGTCTATCACAGAGTCTATCAACCCCCACTTTCAATCTAGCTGCACCACCCTTCAAAGATGCCATTTCACTTCTCAAGGCATCATGATTATCTTTCATTTTTTGATCCAAGGCATCAATCCAAGCCATCAAGGCTCCAATAGCATCATTTTCCAAAGGTTGGGAAGTAGTACCTTCGGATTCCATGGAAAATGTACCTAAAAAGTGCAAAAAACAGCAAGCATGTCACCTACAAAATGAGCAAACAAGTTAGTTCAAAAACCTTACTTCACTCACACTCAACCTCACCTCACACTTGGCTTCACAAGCATTGGAGAATCGGTAATACTTGGCAAGTTACTTGAGAGGTGAGAAGCTTTAAATTGTGATTGATCTTTGTTTGAAATGACTCAAAATAAGTGATGCACGAACTTGAACCAACAAAATACTACGACTTGAAAATGAGAAAAGCACACAAAAAATCAAAGACACGAAATAAACGAACTCTAAACTAATTACCAACCTAGTAGGTTACTTACTAGTTTGCATTTAGTGATAGAATTAGTTTAAAAGAAACTAGAATCAACAATTAGAAACTAGAGAATCTAACTTTAGAGTCAAATTTTGGTTGAGCACAAGTGATGATGTGGCACTACGTGGTTGGTTGTCACTTTTTGAAATTCCAAAATTCTTTCCCAACTTGTTTCAGCCAACACCTCTTAGGAAGGAAGAGAATTTGGTTTTGGAGGGAAAAATTTCAAGTTGAAGCCTTTTCAAGCTTCAAAATGGATGAGAAATGAATTGGCCCCTCCTTTGTCCTTGCAAATTGTACTTTGTTGTCCCCTTGTCCCCTCCTCCTTTTGAAAGAATGGAATATTCTTTGAATATGCTTTTCGAAAAACAACTTTTTCACTCTCTTTCTTTCCTTTTTTGGATCAAACAAGAACTTTGAATATCCTTCTTCACTAAATTATGAAGATCATGGATGAACAAGATGAATATTCAAGCATTGACCAAGTTTGACCACCTAGCAAATGAACTCCAAATCTGAATTTTTTTTTAGGATCCAGGTTCCTTAAGCCAAAACAAACTCAACCCCCTAAAATTCAGCCACAAATCAAGTCACCAACACAATCCAGAAACGTCACCCCCTCCAATAAGCTTCAAACAAGCCACTACAATGGTGGATCTAGCTCAAAACCAATCAAACTTCACTCTAAAAGTAGATCTAAACTCTTTAAGTATTAGAGAACAAGAATCTAACACTAGAAACTATCAAAACACAATAAAAACTTTTAGATGTAACTTGGAAAATTAGGATCTACAACAAACACACAAGACAGACAACATATAATTTTTTTGGTATTTTCTGATTTTTGACTCTTTTTTTATGAGATTTTCTATATAACAAAACTAAAACCAAGATTTAGGGATGTTGGAACAACCCTAACCAAGGCTTTGATAGCAAATGATAGCCTAATGACTACCAGACACACGAAATTGGCTACTAAGATACAAATTCCAGCAACCAAACAAAGAGAAAACAACACATAGAATGGAGATGATGAAGAAGAAGAAGATTACTTGAAATTGAAATATAGATAGAAACGCCCTTACCCTTATTAAGTGATTAGCACTATAAGATGTTTCAAATCTTCAAACACACTTCACAAATAGGAGTTCAAACCTTCCTCTTAGGTGACTCAAAGGAAGCACTCTTTCTCAAACCATTTTTTTGCCAAATTATCCAAAATAAGTGAAACCCTAACTTCAAATGTTCTTGGACCACTTTCGGATTCTAAGAGCTAAAACTAGAGACTAATATCACCCCTCAACTCCTATTGGGGCGGATAGGCACCTATAGCCGTAAAGGCCCGAGAGAACCAATTCATAACCTTGTATTTCTCATGCATGTAACTATGACAACCAAAGGTTCTAACCAACATGATATTATGTATCGATGAGAATAATTACACATGCAAGCACAAACTGACATATACAACACTTGACCGTTGGGGCCACCATGTCTAAAGGCAAGACATTACCATAACTTTACATTAGTCTACAAAGCCTCTAAAAGTAACATATACTTAGTTAGGGTTATGACAAAATCCCCCGCCCTACTCTTAACCTTCTACACAATACCAAAATATATGGAACAGACTCGAAAAGCCCCGAATTAACTTGGAGCTCACCAATAGTCTCCAAATAGTTGTGCTCCTACTAATGAGTTATATGAACTGAAGTACCTGTGCCTGCAGCATGAAATACAGGTCCCTCGTGAGGGACGTCAGTACGAAAATATGTAATGAGTATGTAAGGCTGAAGGTAACAATACATGATACAAAAACTCAATAGAAATCAGATATAAGTAGTACTAGTAAACCACTTTTATATATACTTGCGAGAATACATAAATTACGTTCCTTTCTTCATTTTACCTTCATACTTTATGATCTTTGTAAGCCATATATCATGCAAATGACTAGCTGATCAGTGGTAAATAGATAAATTAGGATCGCCCCATGCTAGGCTTACGCCCCTGAGTTGCCACCTACATATAAAGATTGGGATCGGCCCATGCTAGGCTTATGCCCCTGAGCTGCCACCCACATATAAAGGTATCAAGATCGGCCAATGCGAGGCTTATGCCCCTGAGCTGCCACTCATTTTACAGATTTACGCTACTTATTTTATTTAACCTTTGAGATTGTTACTTTGGTGGTCATAACATTATGGTACCTTGAAATAATAACTTGCCACTAAGAGACATGTAAATAGGCACTTAATGCAACAAAAATGAGGTAGGGAGCTGTTGGCACACAAATGAAGTGTTTAGGAGCTTAAAATAACACATGGGTCTTAATTGAGTAAATGGAGAACTTCTGAAATTTTTAAATGAAGATAGATGTACAGGTTTAATAATAAACACGTATTGAGGTGATTTGATATGTTAAAGAGTGGGAACAAGGTCGTTGGCTTCTTGGTATACAATACGCTGCTATTATGTGTCACTTGTTATAGGACAACCTTGGAAACTTACTTTGTGGAACAAATGTTTGATTTCATGCCAAAGAGTACAAAATAGAGTATGCCTTACATACCTGGTTATATAACTCCGAAACCATCCCGACTTGACTTCCCGCCTTTTAGATTACTTATCTACAATAGAATATATGGTAAACTAGTATTAGCAACCAACCAACATGTTTAGGCTACTTAACTTCACCAAAACAGTAACCGGGCAGTACACACGTAATCCATCAATCAAGGGCGTTATTTTAACCCTTTCCTCCTCCAGTTACACCACATACCACACATGTCCTCATAAGATCATCAAAACTACATCATCTTCATTACACCCTCCAACACAAAATAAATTTGGCAGTAACAAATACAACAATTAGTTCGGTGGTGTACCACCACACCTTTCTTCTATATTTCATTACAAACTAACCACACCTTTCTGCAACATCAACCTGGCAGCCCATAACACAAACACACAAAACAGTCCGCAAACAACACCCCAATCATCCTTTAATAACAACCAAATATGTGCAATCCTTTACCAACACATGTATATAGAAAAAGGACAAAAGTGGACAGCAAACATACCTTGATTTCCTTGTTAGTTTAGCCTCTTAATTTGAATCTCTTCAATAGCTACCCTTCACACATACACCAAAAGAGAGAAAGAAATCCCTTAATAACTAAGAACAATGGACTGTCCAACTTATAGAGAGGGCTGTCCAAAAATTAATCTTGAAGAACACATAGTTTCCTTAGTACAAGCTTATGAATTACTTACTTAACTTTAGATCTTGGGAGGAAGTTAAATTCCAAGAACCCTTGTGGGAATATAGGGTTACTTCATAGCCAATAGAGAACAAGAGAGGAAACCCTAGAAGCTGAAATTTTTGTCTAAGTTAAAAATGAGCAAAAATTGCTGATTTCAATCTATATAAAGGAGCTGCTCTTTGGCCGACTTTCTTGACCTTTTTTGTCCCATATTTTATCAAGTGAATGATGTATATACTTGCCCAATATATTGGGATTTTGTGGATCCAAAGTTATTGGGTGTTAGCCACCCATTTTCCCTTCTTTTCTTCTCTTTAACTTGGGCCTTGACAGATTTGAGTATTGGGCTTTTTTACCCATTTTCTTCCTCTTCTATTTAATTTGGGCCCAAATGAATACATTACATTGCCCAAATCTGGTCCACAACAATATGTCCATTAATTTGGTCCAAATAGCTAAGTAGGTGACCCCTACTAGCTTAATTAAGTCAAGCAAGCACCTCAATATTTTGTTCCATTTTCAGCTCCTAATCCCTTTAATATAACCTTAAACTTATACACACTTGGTCACTTTAAACTTCAGATTCAAATACTAGCTTACGATCCCAAGTTTAAAAAGTTGTATCGACGTTAACTTGGTCGCATCACATAAAAACTGCACGGGCAGCATATATAATCCTATCTACACCATTAACACTTACATAACAATCTCATCCATTACTATACCACAAGGCTAAAGGTTCCATATAATTAGAACAAGTACAAGCAAAATACGGGATGTTACATCCTTCCCCCCTTAGAAACATTCGTCCTCGAATGTTAGCATAACTGTCCAACCAAAACAAGTTCAAGCCTAATTTTAATATCCCTATTATCACATAGTATCTATATATTACACTTACTTGTTATTGCTCCAATTCAGCATCTTGGACTTTTTCTTCGTATTTGAATAAATGGGGGTACTTGGATTTCATCACTTCTTCAGCTTGCTATGTGATCTCTTCTACTTGCTGATTCCTCCAAAGCATTTTTACAGAAGCTATTTCCTTATTCCTCAACTTCTTAACCTGTCGATCTAGAATAGCAAAAGGTATTTCCTCATAGGTGAAATCTTCTATAATTTGTACATCTTCAGTAGGGTTCATATGAGATGGATCTCCAATGCACTTTCGAAGCATTAAGACGTGAAATACCGGATGAACTATTGAGAGCTCTTGGGGTAGCTCTAATTCATAAGCGACTTGGCCAAACCTCCGAGTAATCTTATATGGGCCTATATAAGTGGACTTACTTTTCCTTTCTTACCAAATCTCATAACCCCCTTCATTGGTAACACCTTCAAGAATACCCAATCACCTATAGAAAACTCTAGTCCCCTCCTTATAATATCTACATATGACTTGTGTCGACTTTAGGCTATTTCTAACCGCTGTTGAATCACTTTAACCTTTTCCATAGCTTGATGAACAAGATCTGGCCCGAATAAGGCAGTTTCATCCTCTTCAAACCATCCAATTGGTGATCTACACTTTCTTCCATATAAAGCTTCATATGGTGCCATTTTGATACTAGAATGATAGCTAGTAGGAGTGTACTAGCTTGTTAATTAGTTCTGGAACCAAGTAATGAAATTAAGAATCAACAATTAGAAACAAGAAAAACCTAAATTTGAGCTTATTAATGACGTGAACAGTAGCAAATGGTGAACATGACACAACATCACCAATTGTCAACAACAAGTCACAACATATGGCCAATATTTTAAGCTCAACTTTAGATTTAGACACCTTTAGTATTGGTGAGAAAGAAACCCACGCTAGGAACACTCTAAATAAGTAAAATACTACAAGATCTAGTAAAAAAAATAAAAAAAAATCATGGCCCATACATAAACACAACACAATTTTCGGCCAAGAACACAAAGGTGGCAGATTTGACTGTTTCTGGAATTTTTAGATTTCAATTTTTTTTTTTGATTTTTTTTGTAGTTTTCAAGGTCTCAAGCAAAAGATTGATCTTGTTAGAACAAAATCAAAGATGAATTTGATACCAAATGATGCACTATCAAGTCCACAACAGAAGAATCCAGCAACAACAACAAGATGAACAAGCTAACACAAGAACTACAAGATGAGCAACAAGGTGCTAGTGAATCGAAATAGGCCACACCCGGCTTCACTAAACTTCAAAATTACAATGAAAACAAGATGAAAGATTACAAAGAGTACAATGTTAACAACAAGAACAACAAATGGCAGGAACTATAGTGAATCAAAATCAGCCCCACACGGCTTCACTAAGTTACTGCAATAGTTTCAAGAGTACAAAAATGAAAGATAGTAACTTGACACAAAGATATCCTAGAATCTATAAACCCTAACTTGAAGAAAGGACCCTAAGACCGAAAGATTTCAGCATCAAGTTCTTACTTAGACCAAGAGGAACTCATGAACCTCAAGATGTTTCTAACCAAAAAACAACACAAGTGTAACTACACTTTGTTGGACAGATTTTAGGTTCTACTCTCAAGAACAAGAGAGAGAAATGTTCAATGTTAAAAGACTTGTTGTTGTGAAATTTGAAGTATGAACTAAGTGCTGAAAATAACCCTACTAGCAGCTATTTATATTACACATAAAATGGACAAATGACCCTCTTACCCTTCAGTTATGGGCACCCTTGGAGTGTAATTTATTACACTTCAAGGCTCCTCTTCACACTTAAAAACATTTAAGCTCTTTGGCAGATCAAGTACCAATTCACACACGGCCATTTGCATGAACATGGCTTGTAGTTTTTGTAACTCCTGAGCTTGGCTTTGTGTGAATGGTCGAGAATGTATTGGACAACTTTGTACACCCATTCAATGGTCGAGAACGTATTGGAAAACTTTGTACACCCATATCACTTTGACCCTGGATGGATAGAATACCTTGAATGATGTGCTTCTGTCATAATCCTCTTTCTTAGTCCATCTACATTCGGCACACACAATCTATTTTGGCACCGAAGTGTTCTTGCATAAGCTCAAATGCCTTTGTCATACCACATTACACATTTTCCTTAAGCTGTAATAGAATAGGATCTGCATATTGCATCTCTTTTACTTCAGTCACTAATGAAGATTCTGCCGTATTATGCATAATAAGCCCCTCATTTGGAGTTTCAAGAAGGCGAACCCCCAAATTTGCTAGTTGGTGTAGATCCTTAGTCATCCCTTGTCTTTCTATAGATGGCTCCATAGCCTTACGACTTAACGCATCTGCCACTACATTTGCTTTTCCCAGATGATACAAGATATCAACATCATAGTCTTTTAATAATTCAAGCCATCTTCGTTGTCTCAAATTTAGGTCCTTATGATATAATGCAAACTCTTGTGGTCTGTATATATGTCAACATGATTCCCATACAAATAGTGATTCCATATCGTTAAGGCAAATATAACCGCCGCTAGCTCCAGATCATGCGTCGGATAATTCTTCTCATATGGCCGCAATTGTCTTGAGGCATATGCTATGACTTTACCACACTGCATCAATACACACCCTAAGCCAATTCTTGAAGTATCACAATAAACTACATACCCTTCTGTGCCTTTTGGAAGTACCAATATGGGGGTAGAAGTCAACTTGTTCTTCAGATCTTGGAAACTTCTTTCGCATGCATCAATCCACTGGAACTTAGGATGCTCTATGTGTTAACTTAGTTAAAGGTGCCGAAATTGAAGAAAATCCTTCAACAAACCTTCTAAAATAACCTGCCAACCCAAGGAAACTATGAACCTCCGTAGGCGTTATAGGTCTTGGCTAGTTCTTTACGACTTCTATCTTTTGAGTATCAATCTTTATTCCTTCATCAGATACAATATGAACTAAGAATGCCATAGATTTTAACCAAAACTCACATTTAGAGAACTTTGCATATATCTTATGATCACGAAAAATCTGCAACACCTGTCGTAAGTGATCAGCATGGTCATAGAAACTATCACAAACACATCCAAGA
This sequence comes from Capsicum annuum, assembly GCF_002878395.1. Taxonomy (NCBI): domain Eukaryota; kingdom Viridiplantae; phylum Streptophyta; class Magnoliopsida; order Solanales; family Solanaceae; genus Capsicum; species Capsicum annuum. The sequence continues at coordinate 47,651 of NW_025893454.1, forward strand.
ATGGCTTGAATGCCCTATTCATCAAATCTATAAAAGCTGCATGATACGGTACAAATGGCTATCTTATCTTTTGATGACATCTTTGGAGGCCAACACATAGAGGCTCAAGACTTGGTTACCTCGAGAATACAAGAACATGCATGGAGGACCCGTTTTGAGCATAACTTAAAGCAATCTCACGTGTGGAAGATTGCTTGGAGCATTTAAGATTGAGGACTCAAGGTTTTGGACCTTAATTAAGGGCATTTTGGACATTACACATGGTGTATTTACACACCATGGCCGCACCTATCATTAAGGGCAAAGTGGTCTTTTTATCTACTTTTGTATTACACTATAAATAGGTCATTTTAGCTCATTTCTTGGCATATTTTGAATGATGAATTATTGAAAGACATATTTTCTCTCTTTTGAGAGTGTAGCACCCTTAGTTGTAGGGCTTGGAAAAGCCATCCTTAGCATAGGGCTTGGAAAAGTCAATATTGATCTTTGCTTGGAAACGGTAGATCTTGAGGTGAGTTCATTACCTTGGTGGTCACTGTAAGAGTGTGGGTTTGATTGTTACATTCATTAGGGGTTAGTATTGAAATACACTTGGTTCTTAATCTTGTAATAATCTTGGTCTCACTATCTATCTTTATTTTCTATGAAATTTCCCTTGTGTTTGTATTGAATTAGTGTCTTGTTTCATCTTGTGTCATTGTTTCTGTTTTGGTGTTAAAATACACCTTGTATCTTGTAATCCTTGTGTTATTATTGTTGGCCAAAAGTTTCTCTCAAAGGGGTCCTCGGGTTCTAATTGATTTGTGGACTGTTTTGAGTAGTTTTGAGCCTTCTCTTGTCATTCCCGTATCACTACAGGTGCATTAGTTAGCCCAAAGGATATGACTAGGAACTCGTAATGACCGTACTATGTTTGAAAAGTTGTCTTGGGTATGTTATTCTCTTTGAACCTCATTTGGTGGTAACCAGACCTTAAATCAATCTTTGAAAACCACTTGGCACCTTTCAACTGATCAAATAAGTGATCAATTCTCGGAAGTGGATATGTTCTTAACAGTCACCTTGTTTAGTTGCCTATAGTCAATACACATTCTTAACGAGCTATCTTTCTTACGCACAAATAACACTGGTGCGCCCCAAGGGGACACACTAGCCTTATGAATCCTTTTTCTAGCAAGTCTTTCAATTGCTCTTTTAACTCCCGTAACTCTGCCGGGGCCATTCTATACGGGGAAATTGAGATTGGTTGAGTACCTGGGATCACATCGATACCAAACTCCACTTCTCATTCTGGAGGTAAACCTGGAAGATCTTCAGGAAATATATTAGGAAATTCATTTACCACTGGAATGATTTGAAGAGTTGGTGCCTCCGCATTTGTATCCTTCACTCTAACTAGATGAGATATATAACCCTTAGAAATCATCCTTTTTGCCTTAAAATAAGAAATAAATTTACCTCTTGATGCACCAATATTACCCCTCCATTCAAGGATTGCCTCTTTTGGAAAATGGAAATACACTTTTTTAGTTCGGCACTCCACTGTGGCATAACAAGAAGCTAACTAATCCATACCTATTATAGCATCAAAATCTACCATTTCTAACTCAACTAGGTCAGCCATTATATCACGACTACAAATAGTTATTATACAATTTTGATACACTCTCTAAACTATATTAGATTCACCAATCGGCGTAGATACTTCAAGTGGCTTAACTAGGAATTCTAATGTTCTTTTGAACTTTCCAGTAACCAATGGAGTGACATATGATAATGTAGAACCTGGATCAACTAATGAATATACATCATGTGAAAAGATGGACACTGTACCTATAACCACATCTGGAGAAACCTCTGAATTTTGTCGATCCGCTAAAGCATATGTATGATTCTGAATTCCACTAGAGCTAGCTCCTCTGAATTTTGTCGATCCGCTAAAGCATATGTATGATTCTGAATTCCACTAGAGCTAGCTCCTCCTTTAGCACCTCTACCATGACCCATAGGCTGTACACCTCTACCTGAATAAGGCATTGATGATGATGATGCTGGGCTGATCCAGTAGGTCGTGCCATACCACCTATGCCCCTTTGAGGGCATTCTCTCATCATATATCCTGATGTACCACACTAAAAGCAAGCATTTATCCCGAACTGATATGCACCTAAATAAAGCTTTCCACATTGTTTATATGGCTGTCGAGGAGGCCTTAATTGGCTCATACTCCCTTGCTCTTGATCCCCCATTGTTTGTGAACTCTAACTCTCACTTCTTTGTCCAAACTAGTTGTCTTTGGACCCTTGAAACTGTGGTGGAGCACTAACTGCAGAATAAGAAGATAATGGCCTAGGCGGTCTATTAAAAAATTGAGGCCTAAGCTCTCCTTGGGATGCCATAAAATACCCCGTAGATCTAGACCTCTTGGAATACCCCCTTTCCAATTCTTGTGTTCTTCTTCTTTGCCTCTGGTCCTCTATTTTTTGTGCAAATGCTTGTATCCTTGCTATGTCCATATGTTTGTTCAAAGCAGCAATAGTGCAATCTTTAACCAGATAGGGATCCAATCTATCCAATATCGATGTACTCTATTATCTATTGTAGCTACTACGTTAGGAGCATACCTAGCCAAAGAGTTAAACCGGAGGCTATATTTCCTCACACTCATATTCCCTTGGGGAAGATTCAGGAACTGATCTGCACGGGCTTCTCAGATCTCAAATGAAAGGTAATGATCAAGAAATACCTCTTTGAACTCATTCCAAGTAGCTGAAAGTGCATCGATACCCCTATATCGTTTCTAATCTTCGTACCAAAGTATTACCTCCCCTTTCAATCTATATGCTACTAGCTCAACTGTCTCTTTACCCGATACATGCATGAAATCTAGAGCCCTTTGGATTTGATCAATAAAGTTCTATGGGTCCTTATTAAGATCTGATCCGGTGATTGTAGGAGGATCCAATTTAAGAAAATTCTGCGTTCTTAGGCTAGCTGCCCTGTAACATCCCGTATCTTGCTTATACTTATTCTCAAGTGTTTTCACTTACCTTTTGCTGCAAAAACTAAAGTGTTTTCACTTACCTTTTGCTGCAAAAGTTAGGGTTTCTCCAAGAACCCTAGAAAGGAAAATAGAGCTGCTCCTAGCTTCTTAAAAGATAGTAAAGAGAGTTTGTGAAATGTAACCCTTCTTTATGACTTAATAATGAGGGAAATGTCCAGCAACTTCTTCTTATAAAGCCTCTATTTTTTTGGCCACCTCCACTTAGCTGATTTTGGACCACAAATTTAATCAAATTGGCCCAAGTAGGTGATGCACCTACTTAAGGAGTTCAAGCAGCTCAAAATGTCAAAGTAGGTGATGTACCTACTTGCTTAATTTCTTAGTTGGGCTCAATAATATTTAGGCCTTGGCAGATTTGAGCATTGGACCTTTTTCCCATTTTTCTTCTTCTTTTACTTAATTTTGGCCCAAATAAGTATTTTAATAAAGGCCCAAATCTGATTCATGGACTTGGTCCATTAACTTGGATCACATAGCTCAAGTTGGTGACTCACCTACTAGCTTAATTAAGTCAAGCAAGCACCTCAATATTTCCTTCCATTTCCAGCTCCTAATCACCTTAATCTAACTTACAACTTATACACACTTGGTCACTTTAAACTTTAGATTCAAATACCAGCTTGCTATCCCAGGTTTAAATGGTTGTATTGACATTAACTTGGTTGCATCACATTAAACTGTACAAGCAGTTTCACCCACTTCAAACCATCCAATTGGTGATCTACACTTTCTTCCATACAACTTTATATGGTGCCATTTTGATACTTGAATAATAGCTATTGTTGTAGGTGAACTCGATGAGAGGTAGATGATCATCCCAACTACCTTTAAAGTCCAATACACAAGCTCATAGCATATCTTCAAGTGTTTGAATGGTACTTTTTTCTTGTCCATCTATTTGAGGGTGAAAAGTTGTACTTAGATTCACTTGTGTCCCCAAATTTCTCTGAAAAGACTTCCAAAAATTTGCAGTAAATTAAGCTCCTCAATCCAATATAATAGAGATTGGGAACTCCATGTAGTCGAACTATCTCCTTAATAGATAACTTAGCATATTCTTCAACTATGTAAGTGGTCCTAACGGGTAGAAAGTGTGCTGATTTGGTAAGCCTATCAACTATCACCCATATGGAATCAAACCTTCGAAATGTACGAGGCAAAACAGTGACAAAATCTATGTTGATCATGCCCCACTTCCAGATTGGAAGATATAACATTGCATATAACCCCGGGGCTTTTGGTGCTCTACTTTAACTCTTTGACAATTTTGACATTCGGCTACAAATTTTGCAATGTTCTTCTTCATGTTACCCCACTAATACATCCCTTTTAAATCATGGTCCATTTTTGTTGACCCTGAATGGATAGAATACCTTGAATGATGTGCTTCTATCATAATCCTCTTTCTTAGTCCATCTACATTTGGCACACATAATCTGTTTTGGCACCGAAGTACTCCTTCTTGCGTAAGCTCTTGCTTTCATCATACCACATTGTACATTTTCCTTAAGTTTTAATAGAATGGGATCTGCATATTGCTTCTCTTTTACTTCAGCTACTAGGGAAGATTCTGCAACATTATAAACAATAAGCCTTTCATCTAGAGTTTCAAGAAGGCGAACTCCCAAATTGGCTAGTTGGTACAAATCTTTAGTCATCCCTTGTCTTTCTATAGATGGTGCCATAGTCTTCTGACTTAATGCATCTGCCACCACATTTTCTTTCCCTGGATGATACAAGATATCAACGTCATAGTCTTTTAATAATTCAAGCTATCTTCGCCGCCTCAAATTTAGGTCCTTCTGATTAAAGATATACTGCAAACTTTTGTGTTCAGTGTATATGTCAACATAAATCCCGTACAGGTAGTGACGCCATATCTTTAAGAAAAATATAACCGCTGCTAGCTCCAGATCATATGTTGGATAATTTTTCTCCTATGACCGCAATTGTCTCGAGGCATATGCTATAACTTTACCATGCTACATCAATACATACCCAAAGCCAATTCTTGAAGCATCACAATACACTGCATACCCCTCTGTGCCTTTTGGAAGCACCAATATAGGTGTAGAAGTCAACTTATTCTTTAGATCTTGGAAACTTCTTTCGCATGCATCCATTCCATTGGAACTTAGATGCTTTGTGTGTTAGCTTTGTTAAAGGTGTAGAAATTGAAGAAAATCCTTCAACAAGCCTTTTATAATAACCTGCCAACCCAAGGAAACTATGAACCTCTATAGGCGTTATAGGTCTTGGCCAGTTCTTCACGGCTTCTATCTTTTGAGTATCAACCTTTATTCCTTCATCAGATACAATATGACCTAAGAATGCCACAGATTTTAACCAAAACTCACATTTAGAGAAATTTGCAAATAGCTTACAATCACGAAGAATCTGCAACACCTATCGTAAGTGATTGGCATGGTCCTCATTTGATCTCGAATAAACAAGAATATCATCTATTAAAGCTATCAATAACAACTCATCCATAACTCTCTTTCAAATTCATATACAAGGAGAACCAAAATGGAGCAGTCACCTTACCTCAATTCTACAAGTTATTCATTTAATTGAACTCTTCAAGAACTTGAACTTTCCTTCACACTTTAAACCAAAGAAGAAAAGAGAAGTTCTTTAATATCAAAGAAAAGTGAGCAGATTTCTTGTTCTATATTCTGTCATATATTTATAATTAAGCACTTCTAACATATTCTCCTAATCTTCTGTGAGATAATTAAACAAAAACTAAAGTATTTTCACTTACCTTTTGCTGCAAAAGTTAGGGTTTCTCCAAGAATCCTAGAAAGGAAAATAGGGTTGCTCCTATCTTCTTAAAAGAGAGTAGAGAGAGTTTGTGAATGTAACCCTTCTTTATGACTTAATAATGAGGGAAATGGCCAGCAATTTCTTCTTATAAAGCCTTTAGTTTTTTGGCCATCCACTTAGCTGATTTTGGACCACAAATTTAATCAAATTGGCCCAAGTAGGTGATGTACCTACTTAAGGAGTTCAAGCAGCTCAAAATGTCAAAGTAGGTGATGTACCTACTTGCTTAATTTCTTAGTTGGGCTCAATTATATTTAGGCCTTGGAAGATTTGAGCATTGGGCCTTTTTCCCATTGTTCTTCTTCTTTTACTTAATTTTGGCCCAGATAAGTATTCTAATAAAGGCCCAAATCTGATTCATGGAATTGGTCCATTAACTTGGATCATATAGCTCAAGTTGGTGACTCACCTAAGCACTTCAATATTTTCTTCCATTTCCAGATCCTAATCACCTTAATCTAACTTACAACTTATACACACTTGGTCACTTTAAACTTTAGATTCAAATACCAGCTAACGATCCCAAGTTTAAATGGTCGTATTGACGTTAACTTGGTTGCATCACATTAAACTGTACGGGCAGCCTCTATAATTCCATCTACACCATTAATACTTGCATAACAAATCTCATCCGTTACCTATACCATATGACCATACCAGGTTCCATATAATTAGAATAAGTACAAGCATGATACAGGATATTACATCCTTCCCCCCTTAGAAACATTCGTCCTCGAATGTTAGCATAACTATCCAACCAAAATAAGTTCAAGCCTAAGTTTAATATCCCTATTATCACATAGTACCTATATATTTTACACTTACTTGTTATTGCTCCAATTCATTATCTTGGACTTTTTCTTCGTATTTGAACAAATGGGGGTACTTGGATTTCATCGCTTCTTTAGCTTCCCATGTGATCTCTTCTACTTATTGATTCCTCCAAAGCATTTTTATACAAGCTATTTCCTTATTCCTCAACTTCTTAACCTGTCGATCTAGAATAGTAATAGGTATTTCTTCATAGGTAAGATCTTCTGTAATTTCTCTGAAAAGACTTTCAAAAATTTGTAGTAAATTGAACTCCTCGATCCGATATAATAGAGGTTGGAACTCCATGAAGTCGAACTATCTCCTTAATATATAACTTGGCATATTCTTCAACTGTGTAAGTGGTCCTAACCGGTAGAAAATGTGCTGATTTGGTAAGCCTATCAACTATCACCCATATGGAATCAAACCTTTGAAATGTATGAGGAAAACCAGTGACGAAATCCATGTTGATCATGTCCCACTTTCAGATTGTAAGATCTTTATGACATATAATCCCCGGGCTTTTGGTGCTCTACTTTAACTCTTTGATAATTTGGATATTCGGCTACAAATTTTGCAATGTTCTTCATGTCACCCCACCAATACATCCCTTTCAAATCATGGTACATTTTTGTTGACCCTGGATGGATAGAATACCTTGAATGATGTGCTTCTGTCATAATCCTCTTTCTTAGTCCATCTACATTCGGCACACATAATCTATTTTGGGACCGAAGTACTCCTTCTTGTGAAAGCTCAAATGCTTTTTTCATACCACATTGCACATTTTCCTTTAGCTTTAATAGAATGGGATCTGCATATTGCTTCTCTTTTACTTTAGCTACTAGGAAAGATTCTGAAGCATTATAAACAATAAGCCCTTCATCTGGAGTTTCAAGAAGGAGAACTCCCAAATTGGCTAGTTGGTACAAATCTTTAGTCATCCCTTGTCTTTCTATAGATAGTGCCATAGTATTCTGACTTAATGCATCTGCCATCACATTTGCTTTCCCCAAATGATACAAGATATCAATGTCATAGTCTTTTAATAATTTAAGTCATCTTCGCTGCCTTAAATTTAGGTCCTTCTGATTATAGATATACTGCAAACTCTTATAGTCAGTGTATATGTCAACATGAATCCCGTACAGGTAGTGACGCCATATCTTTAAGGCAAATATAACCGTTGCTAGCTCCAGATCATGTGTTGGATAATTTTTCTCATATGGCCGCAATTGTCTCGAGGCATATGCTATGACTTTACCATGCTGCATCAATACACACCCTAAGCCAATTTTTGAAGCATCACAATACACTGCATACCCCTCTGTGCCTTCTAAAAGCACCAATACGAGTGTAGAAGTCAACTTATTCTTCAGATCTTGAAAACCTCTTTCGCATGCATCATTCCATTGGAACTTAGATGCCTTGTGTGTTAGCTTTGTTAAAGGTGAAGAAATTGAAGAAAAACCTTCAACAAACCTTTCATAAAAACCTGCCAACCCAAGGAAACTACGAACCTCATTAGAAGTTATAGGTCTTGGCCAGTTCTTCACGGCTTCTATCTTTTGAGTATCAAATTTTATTCCTTCATCAGATACAATATGACCTAAGAATGCCACAGATTTTAACCAAAACTCACATTTAGAGAAATTTGCAAATAGCTTACGATCATGTAGAATCTGCTTGACCTATCATAAGTGATTGGCATGGTCCTCATTTGATCATAAATAAACTAGAATATCATCTATAAAAACTATCACAAACACATCCAAGAATGGCTTGAACACCCTATTCATCAAATCCATAAAAGCTGCAGGTGCATTAGTTAGCCCAAAGGATATGACTAGCAACTCGTAATGACCATACCATGTTCGAAAAGCTGTCTTGGGTATGTCATTCTCTTTGAACCTCATTTGGTGGTAACCAGACCTTAAATCAATCTTCGAAAACCACTTGGCACCTTGCAACTGATCAAATTAATTCTCGGAAGGGGATATTTGTTCTTAATAGTCACCTTGTTCAGTTGTCTATAGTCAATACACATTTTTAACGACCCATCCTTCTTACACACAAATAACACTGGTGTGCCCCAAGGGGACACACTAGGCCATATGAATCCTTTTTCTAGCAAGTCTTTCAATTGCTCTTTCAACTCCCATAATTCTGCTGGGGCCATTCTATACGGAGGAATTGAGATTGGTTGAGTACCTGGAATCACATCGATACCAAACTCCACTTCTCGTTCTGGAGGCAAACCCGAAAGATCTTCAGAAAATACATCAGGAAATTCATTTACCAGTGGAATAGTTTGAAGAGTTGGTGTCTCCGCATTTATATCCTTCACTCTAACCAGATGACATATGTAACCCTTGGAAATCATCCTTTTTTCCTTAAAATAAGAAATAAATTTACCTCTTGGCGCACCAATATTACCTTTTAATTCTTGGACTGCCTCCCTTGGGAAATGGAAACACACCCTCTTGGTTCGGCAATCTACTGTGGCATAACAAGAAGCCAACCAATCCATACCCATTATAGCATTAAAATCTATCATTTCTAACTCAACCAGGTCAGTCATTGTATCACGACCGCAAATAGTTATTATACAATTTTGATACACTCTCTTAGCTATAACAGATTCACCAATCAGCATAGATACTTCAAATGGCTTAACTAGCAATTCTGGTGTTCTTTTGAATTTTCCAGCAACCAATGGAGTGACATACGATAATGTAGAACCCAGATCAACTAATGCATATACATCATGTGAAAAGATGGACAATGTACCTGTAACCACATTTGGAGAAGCCTCTGAATTTTGTTGATCTGCTAAAGCGTATGTACGATTCTGATCTCCACTAGAGCTAGCTGCTCCTTTAGCACCTCTACCATGACCCATTGGCTGTACACCCCTACCTGAATAAGGCACCAATGATAGTGATGCAACGGCTAATCCAGTAGGTCGTGCCATACCACCTATGCCCCTTTGAAGGCATTCTCTCATTATATGTCCTGACATACCACACCAAAAGTAAGCATTTGTTTCAAACCAAAATGCACCTAAATGAAGCTTTCCACATTGTCTACATGGCTGTCGAGGAGGCCTTAATTGGCTCATAATCCCTTGCTCTTGATACCCTGTTGTTCGCGAACTCTGTGTAGTATCTCGTATCTTGCTTGTACTTTTTCTAATTATATGAAACCTGGTATGATCATATGGTATAGGTAACGGATGAGATTTGTTATGCAAGTATTAATGGTGTAGATGGAATTATAGAGGCTGCCCGTACAGTTTAATATGATTCAACCAAGTTAACGTCAATACGACCATTTAAACTTGGGATCGTAAGCTGGTATTTGAATCTAATCTTTAAAGTGACCAAGTGTGTATAAGTTGTAATTTAGATTAAGGTGATTAGGAGCTGGAAATGGAAGGAAATATTGAGGTGCTTGCTTGACTTAATTAAGCTAGTAGGTGAGTCACCTACTTGAGCCATATGATCCAAGTTAATGGACCAAGTCCATGAATCAGATTTGGGCCTTTATTAGAATACTTATTTGGGCCAAAATTAAGTAAAAGAAGAAGAAAAATGGGGAAAAGGCCCAATGCTCAAATCTGCCAAGGCCTAAATATAATTGAACTCAACTGAGAAATTAAGCAAGTAGGTGCATCATCTACTTTGACATTTTGAGCTGCTTGAACTCCTTAAGTAGGTGCATCACCTACTTGGGCCAATTTGATTAAATTTGTGGTCCAAAATCAGCTAAGTGGATGGCCAAAAAAATAGAGGCTTTATAAGAAGAAGTTTCTGGCCATTTCCCTCATTATTAAGTCATAAAGAAGAGTGTATTTCACAAACTCTCTTTACTTTCTTTTAAGAAGTAGGAGCAGCCCTATTTTCCTTTCTAGGGTTCTTGGAGAAACCCTAACTTTTGCAGCAAAAGGTAAGTGAAAATACTTTAGTTTTTGTTTAATTATCTCATAGAAGATTAGGAGAATATGTTAGAAGTTCTTAATTATAAATATATGACTTAGAAGTTCTTAATTATAAATATATGACAGAATATAGGACAAGCAATCTGCTCACTTTTCTTTGATATTAAAGAACTTCTCTTTTCTTCTTTGGTTTAAAATGTGAAGGAAATTTCAAGTTCTTGAAGAGTTCAATTAAAGGAATAAGTTGCAGAATTGAGGTAAGGTGACTGCTCCATTTTGTTCTCCTTGTATATGAATTTGAAAGAGTTATGGATGTGTTGTTATTGAGAACTCAAGAGATGATGAGTTCAATAATGGGTTGCTACAATAAGAGTGATTTGGGACTATTTTGTGGACTGTTTTGTATGTTCATGTTATGGGCTGCCATTTTGATATTGGAGAAGGGTGTGATTAGTTTGTAATGAAATATAGAAGAAAGGTGTGGTGGTATACCACCAAACTAATTATTGCCCTTGTTTACTCCCAATGTGTTTTGTGTGTTGTTTGGAGGGTGTAATGAAGCTGAGAAATTTCCGGTGATCTTATAAGGACATGTATGGTATGTGGGTGAAATTGGAGGAAAAAAAGGCTAAAATAACGTCCTTGATTGACAGATTACGTGTTTGCTGCCCAGTTACTGTTTTGATGAAGTTAAGTAGCCTAAATGTGTTGGTTGGTTGCTGATACTAGTTTACCATATATTCTATTGTAGATAAGTAATATAAGAGGCGAGAATTCAAGTCGGGTTAGTTTCGGAGCTATATAACCAGGTATGTAAGGCATACTCCGTTTTGTACTCTTTGGCATGAAATCAAACATTTGTTCCACCAAGTAAGTTTCCAAGGTTGTCCTATAATAAAGTGATACATAATGGCAGCACATTACACTCCATGTATCCAATGACCTTTTTCCCACTCTGTAACACATTAGAACACCTCAATACGTGCTTATTATTAAATTTGCGCGTCTATCTTCACTAGAAAATTTCATGAGTTCTCCGTTTGTTCAAATAAGACCCATATTATTTCAGCTCCTAAATACTTTATTTGTGTGCCAACAGCTCCCTACCTCATTGTTGTTGCATTAAGTGTCTATTTACATGTCTCTTATTAACGTATTACCGGTTCAAGGTACCATAATGTGATGAACACCAAAGTAACAATCTCAAAGGCTAAATAAATTAAGTAATGCAAATCTGTAAAATGATGAGTGGCAGCTCAGGGGCATTTGCCTAGCATGAGCCGATCTCGATACCTTTATTTGTGGGTGGCAGCTCAGGGGAATAAGCCTAGCATGGGTCGATCCCAATCTTTATATGTAGGTGGCAGCTTAGGGGCGTAAGCCTAGCATGGGCCGATCCTAATTTATCTATTTACCACTGATCAGCTTGTCATTTGCATTATATGGCTTACAAAATTATGAAGTAAAAAGGTAAAACAAAGAAAGAATGTAATGTACATTGTCCCACAAGTATTTATAAAGGTGGTCTACTAGTACTACTTATACACTTGTATCAGATTTCTATTGAGCTTTTGTATCAAGTGTGTTGTTACCTTCTGCCTTACATATTTAGTATATATTTTTTTACTGACGTCCCTCACGGAGACCTGCATTTCATACTGCAGGCACAGGTACTTCAGGTCATACACCTCACTCGTAGGAGCACAGGCTATTCTATGCATATTGGTGAGCTCTAGGTTGATTCGGAGTTTTTCGACTCTGTTCCATATGTTTAGGTATTGTGCAGTAGGTTAAGAGTAGGATTGGGGAGGGGGGGGTTGTACCAATCCTAACTAAGTCTATGTATCTTTTAGAGGCTTTGTAGACTAATGTAAAGTTATGGTAGTGTCCTGATTTTAGACATGGTGGCCCCATCGGCCAAGTGTTGTACATATCAGTTTGTGCGTGCATGTGTAGTTATTTTCATTGATACATAATAATATCATGTTGTCAAAACATTTGGTTGTCACAGTTACATGCATGGGAAGTACAAGTTTATGAATTGGTTCTCTTAGGTCTTTACGGTTACGGGTGCCTGTCCTCCCCAATAGGATTTAAGGTGTGACACGTACATACGCTTTAGCAGATCGACAAAATTCAAAGGCTTCTCCAGATGTGGTTACAGGTACATTGTCCATCTTTTCACATGATGTATATGCATTAGTTGATCCGGGTTCTGCATTATCGTATGTCACTCCATTGGTTTCTAAAAAGTTCAAAAGAACACCAGAACAACTCGTAAGGCTTATTTCTGAAAGCACCCATATCATACTAGTATTTAGAAAGGAAATGGACAGATCTAGTAACAAACATATCTTTAGGTACTTTAACAACCTGATAAGTTAGAATAAGGTTGTTAACCACCTTGGGGGTTGTACGCTGTAGTTATGCATAACTTGAAAGGAAGAACGCTTAGGAAGCTTACTTTGTAACAAAGGAGTTAGATTCATGCCAAAGAGTAGGATCGATGAACCATACATACCTTGCGGCACAACTGATCACACTTTCACTTAACGTCTTTCCTTTTAGATTACTAATCTACAATAGCATAAGACTAGTATTAGTAGATAATTAATATATTCACGCCATTTAAACTTACTAAAACAGTAACCAGGCAGTAATCCATAATCAACTAATCCAAAGGTGTTCTCTCAACCTCGTTCTTCTCCAATTACATTCACACGTGATGTAACTTTTTATAAGATCCCTTTAACAGTTTTATCTTTATTGTACTCTCAAAACAGTATATCAAGTGATGTGGGCAGTAAACTTATGCGACATTCAATTTGGTGGTGTATCATTGTACTCTTCTTCTACCTTTCAATGGAAATTATTGACACCATTCCCCCAACGTCAACCGAGCATCCCCCAACATACATACATAAAACAGATCCAAAACAGCCCCAAATACCCCTTAATATGGCAACCAGAAATTGAACTCACCATCCCTTGAGTTCTTAACAACAACATATACACAATCCTTAACCAACACACGTATATAGGAAAAGGGAAAAAATGGACAGTAGCCATACCTTAATTTCGGTTGTAGTTTATTCCCTTAATGTATATCTCTTCAATAACTTGATCCCTTCACTCACAAACCAAAAGTGAAGAGAAAAATCTCTTAATAATCAAGGATAAAGGGACTGCCAAACTTAAAAAGGGATATCTTATAGTTTAACATGGAGAACATAATCCTTATAGTATTCTTAAGATGTGCTCATGATTTGTTCACTTACCTTTAAATTGGAAGGAAGGTTTCCAAAGAACCCTAGTGGAATTTTATGGCTGCTGCATAGCTAAGAGAGAACAAGAGAGAAAATCTTGAAAGCTGTTTTTTTTTTTTTGGCTAGTTAAAATGAGCTATAAGGGCTGGTTTTAATCCCTTTAAAAAGAGCTGCTCTTGTCCGACTTTCTTGGTAATTTTTGGGCCATAATTTATCAAGTAGGTGATGCACCTACTTGCCCATTATATTGGACCTTTGTGGATTAAAAACTATTGGGCTTTGGCTGCCCATTCTCCTCCCTTTCTCTTATTTAATTTGGGCCAGAATTAACTTAAGTAGGTGGTAGTGTATTTGGCCCAATAAGCTGGTCAAGGGATCCTTAATAGGTGATGCACCTACTTAGTTTTTAAGTTGGTCAAAAGGTCAAAGTAGGTGATTCACCTACTAGCTTAAAATAAGTCAAGCAAGCACCTCAATATTTTGTTCCATTTTAAGATCAAAATTCTTATAGTTAAACTTAAAACTTGGTCACTTCATCCTTTAGATTCAAATACCTACTTAAGGGCCCAAGTTTATATGCTCTCATCGAAGGTAACTTAATGATACCACATTTCAGTACATGTGGGAACTCCTCCAAACCTATCTTACCGTCACCAATCACATAGGATATTCAAGCCCATTGCCTACCCCATAAGTCCATATCAAGTGCCACATAAGTAGAACTAGTACACGCGGAATATAGGGTGTTACATCCTACCCCCCTTAGAAACATTCGTCCTCGAATGCTAGCATAACTAGATAGCCTAAATGAATATAAGACTAAGTTTAAACTCATTATTATCCATATAACACTTGTGTATTTATACTTAATTGTTTATGCCCCAAATCAGCATCCTTAGACCAAGTCTTTAGATTCAAATAAATAAGGGTACTTTGACTTCATTGCTTCTTCGTCTTACCATGTGATTTCTTCTACTTGCGGGCTCCTCCAAAGCACTTTTACTGAAGCTACTTCTTTATTTCTTAACTTCTTAACTTGCTGATCTAGTATAGCAGTAGGCACTTCTTCATACATGAGTTCTTCCGTAACCTGCACATCTTTAGTAGGAGTAATATGAGATGGATCTTCTATGCACTTGCAGAGCATTGAGACAGGAAACACCGGATGCACCATTGAAATATCTTGGGGTAGGTCTAACTCACATGCCACTTGGCCAAATCTTTGAATAATTTTATATGGCCCTATGTGGCGGGGACTTAGTTTCCCTTTTTACCAAACCTCATTACCCCTTTCATTGGAGATACCTTCAAGAACACCCAATCTCCTATAGCAAACTCTAACCCTCTTCTTCTAGTATCCACATATGATTTATGTCAGCTTTGAGCTATTTCTAATCATTGTTGTATCACCTTAACTTTTTCTATAGCTTGATGAACAAGATCTGGCCCAAATAAGGTAGTTTCACCCACTTCAAACCACCCAATTGGTGATCTACATTTTCTATCATATAAAGCTTCATAAGGCGCCATTTTGATACTCGAGTGATAACTATTATTGTATGCAAACTCAATTAGTGAAAAATGATCATCCCAACTACCTTTGAAGTCCAATACACAAGCACACAACATATCCTCTAATGTTTGGATTGTACGCTCCACCTGGCCATCTGTTTGAGGGTGAAAAGCTGTGCTTAAACTCACTTGCGTTCCCAAACTCTTCTGGAATGACTTCCAAAAATGTGCGATAAATTGAGCTCCCCTATCAGATATAATAGATATTGGGACTCCATGCAGCCTAAATATCTCTTTAATATATAATTTTGCATACTCTTCAGCTGTGTACGTAGTCTTAACCAGTAGAAAGTATGCTGATTTGGTGAGTCTATCAACTATTACCCATATAGAATCAAACTTTTGAGACGAGCGAGGTAGACCAGTGATGAAATGCATGTTGATCATATCCCACTTCCAAGTTGGGGGCTCCATAAGCTGCATATAACCTCCTGGCTTTTGGTGCTCCACTTTGACTTGTTGATAATTTGAACATTCTGCTACAAATTCTGCAATGTTCTTCTTCATGTCTCCCTACCAATAAACCTCTTTCAAGTCATGATACATTTTACTTGAACCAGGATGGATAGAATATCTTGAATGATGTTCCTCCATCATAATCTTCTTTCTTAGCCCATCTATATTAGGTACACATAATCTATTTTGGCATCGAAGTATTCCCTCTTCTGTAAGCTCAAATGCCTTTGTTACACATTGTTGTACATTTTCCTTAAGCTGTAAAAGAATAGGGTCTATGTATTGTTTCACTTTAACTTCAGCTACTAATGAGGATTCTGCTGCATTTTGCACAATAACGCCTTTATCTGAAGATTCAATAAGGCGAACCCATAAGCTAGCTAATTGGTGTAGATCCCTAGCATCCCTTGCCTTTCCATGGGCTGCCTATAAATACTTGCCATCGCCTTATGACTTAGTGCATCGGCTACCACATTTGCTTTGCCCGGATGATATAAGATATCAACATCATAGTCTTTTAACAACTCAAGCCATCTTTCCTACCTTAAGTTTAGGTCCCTCTGGTTAAAGAGGTACTGCAAACTCTTGTGGTCGGTATATATATCAACATGTACCCCATAGTGGCACCATATTTTTAAAGCAAATATAACTGCTGCTAGCTGAGATCATGTGTTGGATAATTCTTCTCATGCGGCCGCAATTGTTGATAGAAGAATGACCTAAAGAGATGAAGACTAAGAGAAATAAGAGAACAAACAAATGCAATAAAGGAAGATAGATAGCTTGACATACGAGATTACGAGAAATAGGAACCAAACCATGTATCAAATGATAAGACCCTTAAGACCTACAATTACAACACCAAACTCTTATGGTGACCACTAAGGGAATCAACTCCACCTTACAACCACCGTTTCTAAGCAAAGATCAATAATGGCTTTTCCAAGCCCTACTCTACTTGACTTTTCAAAACCCTACACTACACTCTCAAAGAGAGAAGAAGAAGTCTTTCAAATATCAATAATCAACTAATGAGAAAATAAGCCTAAAGAGTTTATTTATAGCTTATTACATAAAATACCAAAATACCCTTAATGAAAAAGGGCTCCTATGGAGTGTAAAGAAA
>NW_025893454.1:64819-68756 GCF_002878395.1 Capsicum annuum
AAACTACACTCTCAAAGAGAGAAGAAGAAGTCTTTCAAATATCAATAATCAACTAATGAGAAAATAAGCCTAAAGAGTTTATTTATAGCTTATTACATAAAATACCAAAATACCCTTAATGAAAAAGGGCTCCTATGGAGTGTAAAGAAATGGCACAAAAAGACTAAAACACCCTTAATAAGTGTTTACACTCCAAGGTCGTCCCACTAATGCTTCGTGGGTCCCTTTTTCTTCAAGATTCAAATGTGAAACCTCTTGGAACCCTTTGGTAGGCATCAACACAAGTTCTAAGTAATCTTCTAAACATGGTTTTGCTCTACTATAATCTCAAAATGAGTACTCCGTGTATGTCCTTGTACCCTCAATATGACCAAAGCTTGAATCTTCATGTATGGGCCTCGAATGATGTCATCAAAAGCTATGATGGACCTTTGGCTTATATCATCCTCCCCTTCTTGAAAAGGATTCGACCTCGAATCCATCCCTTACAAAACCAAAGAAAGGACAAACAAGCACAACATCCTCATGGCATGAGGTTTAGGGTTAGTACAACAAATAACATCATCATTCTAAGGGGGTACACACTTGAAATATAACCATGAATTCTTTATTTTAGTCATGAAAAGCTTAGTGAAAATGTCACAAAGGATATGGCTATGACAAGTATCAAGAGATAAAGAAACTACAAAGGTCTTAATGGTATCACTAAAGCCAAAAAGTAAGACTACCTTTACTTAGAAACCACAAGACACAATTATTTCATTACCTCTTCAAGTGTCCTCATCAAAAGTGGTTCCACTATTGGTATTATAGTCCACCAAACCCACATAGCATTGTCATTCAAATAAGTGGACCAACCAACATGTTCCCTACATCTACATAATATAAGTCCAAAACTAGTATGGATGTCATCATAGGTAAAAGGGTAGTATAGAAAGGAATCAAGTGTAAAGGCATCATCCAAGGCATTTTCATCTATAAGAATGCAATTTGGCCCATAAGATATGACACATAAAGCACACAAGGATAGATTTAAGGCACTAAAGCACATATGACCTCTTTCTTTTAAGTAAAGTATCAACTTGGCATCCACAAGTTGGGAATCATGCAACTTAAGCACAAAGTGTGTCAAGCAAGGATTCACATTTAGTAACATTACCCCAAGAAGACAATGACACCTTTGCCCTCGAGTTTTCACAAATGTCACTTTGCTTGTCATGTAGACCAAGCAATAATTTGGGTATGCCAACATCATAATATCTACATTTGGCACTCGGGTTAAATAGAAAGAGTGGCCATAGACATGGGTCTAGACAACACTCTTTTTCCCCATAGGCTTCACCCAATCTAAAAGACACACTCTCTATAATAGCATAGACATCATCAAAAGCAAATAAAGAATAGAGAAAGGTATCACTCAAGTCAACTTCAACTAAGGTGTCCTCATGTATGTATCACTACTAGTTTCAAAATCATCACCATGAGTACTCTCAATAATAAGGTCACTGATACAAGCATAAGAAGAACCAAGAGCACAAGACCTTTTACAAGGAATCAAGTCAAAGAGCTACATGGTCTTCAAGCAATGTTCACGAAGTTGGAAGCTTGTGATTGTTTCATGAGTTCACCTATTGGAGTATATATGCTAAAGTGTGAAGAGGAGCTTTGAAATACACTCCAAAGCCTCCTCTATTTGGGGGTTCATTAAAGGCATTCTTGTCTTTTAATGACCTATTTTTACACTCCAAAGGAGCACCCTTCATTAAGGGTATTTTTGTCATTATTTGTAATAAGTATAAATAAACCCTTTAGCTTGTATTTTCATTAGACTTTGATGAATTGAAATTGAGTATTACTCATATTTTGTAGCTTTAGTCTTGTAGTTGTATCTCTTAGAACCAAAACTTGGTCCATGAACATTTGAAAGTTAGGATTTTCACTTTTCTTGGATGATTTGACAAGAAAGGTGTGCTTGAGGAAGTGTGAGTCCTTTAGGTCACCTAAGAGGAAGGTTTGAACTCTTATTTGTGAGGTGTGTTTGAAGATTTGAAACATCTTCTAGTGCTGATCATTGAATAAGAGTAAGGGTCTTTCTATCTATCCTTTAATTTCAAGCATTCTTCTTCTTTATCTCCTTCTAGTGTGTTGATTTTCCCTATGTTACTTGCTGATTTTTGCATTCTTGTGTCAATTTCGTGTATTCATAGACATTTAGGCTATCATTTGGTATCAACGCCTTGTTTAGGGGTGTTCCTACATCTCTAAATCTTGGTTTTAGTATTATTATATCGAAAATCTCATTAAAAAAGAGTCAAAAATCCAAAAATCTCAAAAAAAATTGTGTTGTCTTGTGTGTTTATTGTAGATCCAAAAATTCCAACTTAGATCTACAAGTTTTTACTTTTTTTAAAGGTTTCTTGTGTTAGATTCTTGTTTCCTAACACCTAGGGAGTCTAGATCTACTTTTAGATTGAAGTTTGGTTGAGATTGATCTTAGAATCCACCATGGCTATGGAGTTTTGAAGCTGTTTGAGCTATGGACATTTTTGGCATGGTGATTTAGGCATGATTTGTGGATGGTTTTATGTTGGTTGTGTTTGTCTTAACCTAAGGAACCTAGATATACCAAAAAAATCCAAATTTGGGGTTCATTTGATAGAAGGCCAAACTTTGGTCAACTCTTGAATATTCATCTTGTTCTTCAATCTTCATCATACCTTGTTTGAGAAGAATTTTCAAAGGTGTTGTTTGATTCAAAAGAGGGAAGGAAGAGGGAGAAAAAGTTGTTTGTCCAAAAGCATATTCCATTCTTCCAAAAGGAGGAGGGGACAAGGGGACAAATAAAGTACAAGTGCAATTACTAGGGGGGACCATTTCATTTCATTTTTCATTTGAGACTTGAAAGAACCCTAAATTGCCTCATTCCATCCCTAAATCCGAAATTATCATTCCCAAAGGGTAGTGTTTGGCCAAAATTAAGTTTTGAAAAAATTTGAAAATTTTGAAAAGTGACAACCAAGCACGAAGTGCCACATCATCATTTGTGCTTAACCAAAATTCGACTCTAAACTTAGATTTCTTAGTTTCTAATTTTTGATTCTAGTTTATTTAAGCTAATTCTATCACTAATTAACAAACTAGTTAATTAGATTAGAGTTCGTTTATTTCGTGTCTTCAATTTTTGTGTGTTTTTCTCATTTTTAAATTCGTAGTATTTTGTTGGTTCAAGTGCGTGCATCACTTTATTTGAGTTGTATCAATCCAAGATCAATTCCGATCCAAAGCTTCTCACCTCTCAAGTAACTTGCCAAGTATTGCCGATTCTCCAACACTTGTGAAACCAAGTGTGAGGTGTGGTTGAGTGTGAGTGAAGTGAGGCTTTTGAACTAACTCGTTTGTTCATTTTGTAGGTTATTTTGCTTGCTATTTTTTGCACTTTGTAGGTACATTTTTCCATGGAATCCGAGGATACTACTTCCCAATC
Organism: Capsicum annuum; assembly: GCF_002878395.1. Lineage (NCBI taxonomy): Eukaryota > Viridiplantae > Streptophyta > Magnoliopsida > Solanales > Solanaceae > Capsicum > Capsicum annuum. Next base: position 68,304 of record NW_025893454.1, read on the forward strand.
TTTGGGAAATGATGCTATTGGAGCCTTGATGGCTCAAATTGAGGCCTTGGGTCGAGACATGAAGAGTAAACATGATGCCTTGGCCCAAAAAATGGAAGTTAGTCATAATGCCTTGAAGTTAGTCATGATGCCTTGTGGAATGATATGGATGCTATGAAGGGTCACATGACTAGAATAAAGCGGGGGTAGATAGACTATGTCCACCAAACCCTTCACAAGTCCAAAGATCCTACACTTCACAAAATCCAATGCCTCCTCTCCACAAGTTAGAATCCAAAGAGAATGAGGGCAAACCTCAAGATGGAGAGAAACTTGAGGGTGAGATACAAAAATAGTATAAAAAAAAGAGGGAAAAGTAAAAGGAAGCCGTGGGTAGTGATGTTAGGATGGAAGAAAAATGCTTGATTGTGGATCTTGTCCACAAAGAATCCTTATTACTCACTAACCCAAATA
>NW_025893454.1:71756-74751 GCF_002878395.1 Capsicum annuum
CCAACTCGTGAACTTAGCCGATACAAAGCTTTATGATAGCACCCAATTTTTCCGATTCGGCGGTTCGATCTATGATTTATCATTCATGGACGTTGATAAGATCCATCCATTTAACAGCACCTTAGGATGGCATAGCCTTAAAAGTGAAGGGCGAGGTTCAAATGAGGAAAGGCTTACGGTGGATACCTAGGCACCCAGAGACGAGGAAGGGCGTAGTAATCGACGAAATGCTTCAGGGAGTTGAAAATAAGCATAGATCCGGAGATTCCCAAATAGGGCAACCTTTCGAACTGCTGCTGAATCCATGGGCAGGCAAGAGACAACCTGGCGAACTGAAACATCTTAGTAGCCAGAGGAAAAGAAACCAAAAGCGATTCCCGTAGTAGCGGCGAGCGAAATGGGAGCAACCTAAACCGTGATGTGATGTGGCATCATGCAATTGGTCTTGGTCCCACACAATTTAAGCACCAATTCTGAAATTTAAATCTTTACACAATTTGGAAAGGATGACAATTGGTCTTGGAGGGAAAACATAAATCTTGAAATAAGAAAAGTACCTTGTCCCACAACACTAGGTTCTTGAAATAAGAAAAAGTACTTGTCCCACAACACTAGGTTCTTGAAATTAGAAAAAGGTATCTTGTCACACAACACTAGGTTCTTGAAATAAGAAAAAGTTGCTGAAAAGTAGAAGCTTAGTCTAAGAAATGATGGGTTCAAGGCTTCTCACAACATGCTTTACAATTTTCAGCTTCAACTCTTAAATTTATATCACACTTTTTGGTTGTCTAAAGTTGTAAGAAAAGATGAAGAACTATCAACACCACAACAACCTTCAAGAACTCAACAACAACTTCTTCAAAAACACAACACAACACCACCAATTGTCAACAACAAGTAACAACAAACAGCCAGCCACAAGGCACCACAACTATGGTCAATATTATAAGCTCAATCTTTAGATCTTGACACCGTTAGTGTTGGTGAGAAAGAAACCAACACTAGAAACACTCTATACAAGCAAAATACTACAATATCTAGCCAAAAAATAAGAAAATCTTGACCCATACAACAACTCATCATAATTTTTGGCCAAGAATACAAAGGTAGCAGATTTGACTATTTCTGGAATTTTCAGATTTCAGTTTTTTTTTTGTAGTTTTCAAGTCTGAAGCCCAAGATTGATCTTGTTAGAACAAAATCAAAGATGGATCTGATACCAAATGATACACTACTAACTTGGAGCGTATCAAATCTGCCACAAAATCAGTCCAAACACACTATGATTCCGAGAGCTTGAAGATAACAACTCCAATATGTGAAGACATCACGAAATTTTGAAGGAATACCAACACCAAAACAGTAGCTACACAAGGAGAACAAGAAGATAACAATAACATTAAACAATGGTTCAACAACACAAGATGATAGATTACAAAGAGTACAATGTTAACAACAAGAACAACAAATGGCAGTAACTATAGTGAATCAAAAATCAGCCCCACACAGCTTCACTAAGTTACTGCAAAGTTTCAAGAGTACAAAATGAAAGATAGTAACTTGACACAAACATATCTTAGAATCTATGAACCCTAACTTGAAGAAAGGACCCTAAGACCAAAAGATTTCAGTACCAAGTTCTTACTTAGACCAAGAAGAACTCATGAACCTCAAGATCTCAAGTTTCTAGCCGAGAAACAACACAAGTGTAACTACACTTATTGGACAGATTTCAGGTTCTACTCTCAAGAACAAGAGAGAGAGAAATATTCAATGTTACAAGACTTGTTGTTGTGAAATATGAAGAATGAACTAAGTTCTGAAAATAACCCTAATAGCATCTATTTATATTACACACAAAATGAAGGACAAATGACCTTCCTACCCTTCAGTCATGGGGTGCCCTTAGAGTGTAATTTTATTACACTTCAAGGCTCATTTTCACACTTAAAAATGTTGAAGCTCTTTGGCGGATCAAGTACCGACTCATACGCAGCCATTTGCATGAACATGGCTTGTAGTTTTTGTAACTCCCAAGTTTGACTTCTTGTGAATGGTCAAGAACGTATTGGACAGATTTGTACACCCGTATCATCGGCCCATGCTAGGCTTACGCCCCTGAGCTGCCACCTACATATAAAGATTGGGATCGGCCCATACTAGGCTTATTCCCCCGAGCTGCCACTCACAAATAAAGGTATCGAGATCGGCCCATGCTAGGCAAATGCCCCTGATTTTCCACTCGTCATTTTACAGATTTGCATTACTTAGTTTATTTAGCCTTTGAGATTGTTACTTTGGTGGTCATCACATTATGGTACCTTGAACCAGTAATACACTAATAAGAGACACACTTAATGCAACAACAATGAGGTAGGGAGCTGTTGGAACACAAATAAAGTGTTTAGGAGCTGAAATAACGCATGGTTCTTATTTGAACAAATGGAGAACTCCTGAAATTTTCTAGTGAAGATAGATGCACAGACTTAATAATAAGCACGTATTGAGGTGTTCTAATGTGTTAGAGAGTGGAAACAAGGTCATTGGATACATGGAGTGTAATGTGCTGCCATTATGTATCACTTTGTTTATAGGATAACCTCGGAAATTTGCTTGATGGAACAATTGTATGATTTCATGCCAAAGAGTGTGAAATAGAGTATGCGTTACGTACCTGGTTATTTGACTCCGAAACTAACCTGACTTGACTTACCGCCTTTTATATTACTCATCTATAATAGAATATATGGTAAACTAGTATTAGTAACCAATCAACACATTTGAGATACTTAATTTCACCCAAAACAGTAACCGGGCAGCAACTATTAATCTATCAAACAAGGGTGTTATTTTAACCCTTCTATTCCTCCAATTACACCCACATACCATATAGATTCTTATAAGGTTCACCAAAACCACCTCGACTTCATTACACATTCCAAACAATACGCAAAATAGATTGGGAAGCAAACATTAGTTCGGTGGTGTATCACCA
>NW_025893454.1:74851-77023 GCF_002878395.1 Capsicum annuum
TAGTAACCAATCAACACATTTGAGATACTTAATTTCACCCAAAACAGTAACCGGGCAGCAACTATTAATCTATCAAACAAGGGTGTTATTTTAACCCTTCTATTCCTCCAATTACACCCACATACCATATAGATTCTTATAAGGTTCACCAAAACCACCTCGACTTCATTACACATTCCAAACAATACGCAAAATAGATTGGGCAGCAAACATTAGTTCGGTGGTGTATCACCACATCTTTCTATAATTCATTACAAACTCATCACACCTTTATCCAACTTCAACCTGGCAGCCCATAACATATACATACAAACCAGTCCACAAAACAGTCCCAAATCCCTTTTATTGTAGCAATCAATTATTGAACTCATCATCTCTTAAGTTCTCAATAACAAGACATCCATAATCCCCTCTCAAATTCATATATAAGTAAAACAAAATGGAGCAGTAACCTTACCTCAGTTCAGCAACTTATTCTTTTAATTGAACTCTTCGAGAGCTTGAACTTTCCTTCACACTTAAACCAAAGAAAAAAGTTCCTCAATAACAAGGAATCGTGAACAAACAGCTTGCTCTATAATCATCCATATACTTATAGTCAAACACTTACAACTTGTTTTCCTAATCTTCCATGAGATAATAAAACAAAACCTTAAGTGTTTTTCACTTACCTTGGGCTGCAAAGGTGAGGGTTTCTTCAAGAACCCTGGAAGGAAAAATTGGGCTGCTGTTCTTGTTGTTTTAGAGAGAGTAGAGAGATTTTCTGAAATATACTCTTTTTTATGACTTAAAAGTGAAGTAAAATGATCAGCAACTTGGACTTTTAAAGGCCCTATCTTGTCCACCTCCTTAGCTACATTTTGAACCATAAAATTGGTCAAATTGGTCCAAGTAGGTGATGCACCTACTTAAGGGTTTCAAGCTGCACGAATTTTCAAAGTAGGTGATGCACCTACTTACTTAAATTCTTATTTTGGGCTTAAATAACTTGGGCCTTTGGCAGATTGGTTTGTTGGGCCACTTATCCATTTTCTTTCTCTTTTGTTCAATTTGGCCCAAATGAGTATATTAGCATAGACCCAAATCTGATCCATAGCCATGGGTCCATCAATTTGGTCCAAACAACTTAAGTAGGTGACTCATTGATACGAATGAGATCACGTAGATGGACTCTTGTGGGTGTGTATTGAAGTCGTCCAAGTGTGTGTGCAAGAGAAGCGTAATTAAGGGCCCAAATACACACCAAAAACAGCCCACTATAAACACTAAAGGGGCATCCCACTCTTGAAGGGCTATTATATGGACATTTCACACTATTTTTGTAATATCTATTTCTCCTTTTAGGGTTTCATCATGAGACTTTGATGATATTTGGAAGTTGTATAACACTTTGAAAGACAAGTCCTCTCTTCTCTTGATGAGGCAACCCGAAATTAGGGTGATACTAGTGTGGAATCACTAGTGTTGCATTCTTGCTTATAACGTTGGGTGCTAGAGGAGGTTGAGGTCTCTCTTATGCTCACCGAAGAGAGTAGGTGAACTCATTGTATTAAGGGTCTAGGTGCTTGAATACACTTAGGTTCTTAGTTCATGAGATAGTGTATGTCACTCTATCTATCCTTTACTTTTGTTGTTGTTATCTTGTGTAGTGGACTGTTTTGGGTCATTTATTGAATCCGAAACTTGTGTTATTGTTGTTGTTATTATTCATCACGTTTTATAGATGTTTTGGTGTTGAAATACACCCTTGTATCTTGTATTCTTGTTGTTGGTTGCGAATCCGAGTGTGTTCTCCATCTTGGTGCTTGAATCCTTAAGATTAGTGGACTGATTTGGAGTGTGATTTCGTGTTTCCGTTGTCTTTCCCGTATCACTCACCTACTAGCTTAAATAAGTCAAGCAAGCACCTCAATATTTTGCTCCAGTTTTAGCTCTTAATCCCTTTAATCTAACCTTCAACTTATACACACTTGGTCACTTTAAACTTTAGATTCAAATACTAGCTTACGATTCCAAGTTTAAATAGTTATCTTAACATTAACTTAGTCACATCACATTAAACTGTATGGGAAGCATCTATATTTCCATCTATACCATTAATACTTGCATAACAATTCTCATACGTTATATATACATATATATATATACATATATATATATATATATATATAT
>NW_025893454.1:77123-89914 GCF_002878395.1 Capsicum annuum
CTTCACTCAGTTGAGTTCTATTAATCACATCACACACATACTCAAGTGGTGAACAATTTTCACAAGTAAGACGATCAACACCGATTACACAAGATGATGTACTTCCATTCAACATATGGGTTTCAACACTAGGTGAACATAAATTAACCTTACAAGAAGAGTCAATTTGGTCATCAATAGGATTAACTAGTGTATCCACACTCACAACATGTACATCATCAACAAAAGATGAAATCATTTGACTCACAAGTAAGTAAGCTACTACTCACGCTCAATAGGCTATTAGCCACACAAATATCATTCTCATGCACCAAAGTGTAAGAGTTATCTATTTTTACCTTGAATTTCTTGAGTAGATTCTTCTTTGCCATGGTGTGAAGGTCCTCCATAAGCTTGGGCAGATACTTTCTTTCGACATTGTCTGCCTTCGCTTGCCATGTTACCTACATAAATGTCCTTAGAAATAGAAGGACAATCAATGTTAGAACGGTTTGGTGATAATCCCCTCACTTTGCTCCACACAACCTCTTTTTTTTCCACTCTTGGATTACCACCTTGCACTCCCTTACTCCTCTCAATCTTTTGTCTCTCATAATAATTTAGATTGGAGTAGGTAGGCACTTCTCTTTGTGGCTTGGGCAGCAAGTAAGTCATGGGGCGATTCCGCCATTGGTTTCTTACAACACTAGGCCAATTTTGCATGTTAGGAACTTGATGTCGTGCAAACCAATAAGCACCTAAGTATACATGACCGTAGGAAAGACAACGGAAGGCACAAAACACACTCCAAATCAGTCCACTAATCTTAAAGATTCGAGGACCAAGATGAAGACCTAACTTAGATTCGCTACCAACAACAAGAATACAAGATACAAGGGTGTATTTCAACACCCAAATAGCTATAAAACATGATGAACAATATCAAAAACAATAACACAAGTTTTCGATTCAATAAATGACCCAAAACAGTCCACTACACAAGATAACAATAATAAAAGTAAAGTATAGATAGTGAGACCAAGATTATTACAAGATTAAGAATTAAAGAGTGTATTAAACTCAAAAACCCCTAATAATGTAATAATCAAAACCACACTCTTACGGTGACCGTAAGGGAATCAACTCACCTCAAGATCCTCCGTTTCCAAGCAAAGATCAATACTAGCTTTTCCAAGCCCTAACTAAGACTAAGTGTTCTACTCTCAAGAGAGAGAATTTTTCATGTTTTAATCTTTCATCTTTCATAAACATTGAGAGAAGACCTAAAAATCCTACTTATAGTGTATCACAAAAGAAGGCAAAAATACTACACTACCCTTAATGACCAAGGGTGGCCTTGGTGTGTTGGAAAAAAATATGAATTGTTCAAAATGCCCTTAAGGCTAAGTGACCAAAATTCCCTTAATAAAGGGCTCCAAAACCGTGAACATACAAAGGTGGTCCAAACTCGAGAGTCCTTAAGTCTTCAAGGCTCCAAGCAATCTTCTGCACTCGGGTTTGATCAATGGTAGGCTCAAAACGTCCCCTCCAAGTATGATCCCGTGCCCTCCATGCGAACAAAGCTTGATTCTTCACATAGTGACTTTGAATGATGTCGTCGAAGGCTAAGGTGACCATTATTCTTGTATCACCTGGTTATATAACTCCAAAACTAACCCGACTTGACTTCCCGCCTTTTAGATTACTTATCTACAATAGAATATATGGTAAACTAGTATTAACAACCAACTAACACATTTAGGCAACTAAACTTCAACCAAAACAGTGACCGGACAGTAAGCTATTAATATACCAATCAAGGGTGTTATTTTAACCCCTTTCTCCTTCAATTACACCCACATACCATACAGGTTCTTATAAGATTTACCAAAACCACCTCGACTTCATTACACATTCCAAACAATACTCAAAACAGATTGGGCTAAATAAATGCAATAATTAGTTTGGTGGTGTACCGCCACACCTTTCTTCTATATTTCATTACAAACTAATCATACCTTTCTCCAACATTAACCTAGCAGCCCATAACATATACATACAAAATAGCCCACAAAATAGCCTTAAATCCCTTTTATTGTATCAATAAATTATTGAACTCATCAACTCTTGAGTTCTCGATAAAAACACATCCATAATTCTCTTTCAAATTCACATACAAGGATAACAAGATGGAGCAGTCACCTTACCTCAATTCTGCAACTTATTCTTTTAATTTGAACTCCTCAAAACTTCAACTTTCACTTTCCTTCACACTTTAAACCAAAGAGGAAAAGAGATCTCTTAATAACAAAGAAAAAGTTAGCAAGTAGCTTTTTCTATATTTTTCCATGTATTTATAAATTAGGTACCCATAGCATGTGTTCCTAATCTTCTATGAGATTATTAAGCTAAACCATAAGTGTTTTCACTTACCTTGGGGGTGTAAAGGTGAGGGTTTCTTCAAGAACCCTAGAAGGAATTTTAGGGCTGCTCCTTGTTGTTTTAGAGAGAGTAGAGAGATTTTGTGAAATATACTCTTTTTTGTGACTTAGAAATGAAGTAAAATGACCAGCAACTTGGCCTTATAAAGGCCCTATTTTGTCCACCTCCTTAGCTGCATTTTGGACCTTAAAATTGGTCAAATTGGTCCAAGTAGGTGATGTACCTACTTAAGGGTTCAAGCTGCTCAAATTTTCAAAGTAGGTGATGCACCTACTTACATAAGTTCTTATTTTGTGCTCAATTAACTTGGGCCTTTGGCAGATTTGTGTGTTGGGCCATTTATCTATTTTCTTCCTCTTTTATTCAATTTGGTCCCAAATGAGTACATTAGTATAGGCTCAAATATGGTCCATAGCCACGGGTCCATTAATTTGGTCTAAATAGCTTAAGTAGGTGACTCACCTACTAGCTTAATTAAGTCAAGCAAGCACCTCAATATTTTATTCTATTTCCAGCTCCTAATCCCTTTAATCTAACCTTGAACTTATACATACTTTGTCACTTTAAACTTCAGATTCAAATACTAGCTTACGATCCCAAGTTTATATAGTTGTATCGACGTTAACTTGGTTGCGTCACATTAAACTATAAGGGCAGCATCTATAATTCAATCTACACCATTAATAACAAATCTCATCCATTACCTATACCACAAGGCTATAAGGTTCCATATAATTGGAACAAGTATAAGCAAAAGCACCCAAGTTCAACAATCACTTGGGTGCTTTTATCTTTTGAATACGTTGCTACTTCTTAGTCCTAGTCCAACGAGAATTCTTTGAGTCTTCAAAAATGAATCCACTCCGGATAAGAGCTTCCTCATACCTTAATGATTCATGGGTTACTAGCCAATCTACAACACTTGTGGAACTAAAATGTGAGGTGATCCAAAGAGTGTAAGTGAGGAGAGGATTTTTTTTTTCACTAACTTGTTTGCTGATTTTGTAGGTAATACCTTGACAATGGAGGGGACTACATCCCAAAATATAGATACTCTCTTGACTCTATGAGGGTCACTCTTGCTACCCGAACACTTGAAAGGTTGAATACAGAAGTTGGAGCTGTGAGAGGGGATTTGACAACAATAAAAGGAGATGTGTCGACTATTAGTGGGAGATTAGAACAAGTGGAGAGTCAAAGGAACACTTGGTGGGAGTATGTCAAGCAGTTTGGTAATGAATTAGTTGATGGGCAGCTACCACCTTGGTTTTGGTTAAGGTACTTGATGAGACAACGGTACCTTCTCGAGAGTTATCACCATGAGTTACTAGCTAGATTATACAACTTGCATCAAGGTAACAAAAATGTGATGGTGTGTTATGATGAGTTTCAATAGCTTATGTTGAAGCTTGATCATTGTGGGGAACAAATCAGTCATGACATCATCCAGTTCAAGTGTGGGTTGAACAAAGAGATCTCCACTCATTTAACACTTCACAAGTTTGATACCGTTGAAGGTATTTTTCAAGCAGCTCTTGAGATTGAAAGGGAACTTAAAGAGAGGTCATCATTCAAGGCAAGGGGACAATCCACCTCGGGTTGGCCTAGAAGCAAGGAGATGGCTCAATACTCTTTGGGTTGGCCCAAAAACAAGGACCAAACCGCCACTACAAGGCTGCCCGAGCCTAAAACAGTCCACAAAATTCCTCCAAAGCAAGAAGTTCATAAGTATCCTAACCCAAAGGGATTCCAATGTTTTAAGTGCCAAGGTTGGGGACATAAAGCCAATGAATGTCCAAACCGACGCAACGTGATTCTACAGGAAGAGAGATTGTATTACCTTGGTGAAGAGGTGGGTCTTAAAAAAGGGGAGGATGAGACCGAGCCTCAAGATGAAGAGGAACCGGAGAATGGACCACATGATAATGATGATGATGTTGGTGAAGATGTTTATCCGCAAGAAGAGAAGTGTGTGGTTCTAAACTTTGTAGTTAGGTGCGTCATGATTAGTAAGGCTATTATTACCCAAGTCAAAGGGAAAATCTATTCCATACTTTGGTGATCGATAGTGGTAGTTGTGCAAATGTTGTTAGTGTTGCTATGGTAAATTTTTTGAAGTTGCCAACACACCACACACTAGTCCTTATAAGTTGCAATGGTTGAATGAATGTAGTGAATTAAAGGTCACAAGGCAATGTGTGATACGGTTTAAGGTGGGAAACTACCACGATGAAGTGCTTTGTGATGTTATACCAATGTAAGCGTGTCACTTGTTGTTAGGTAGACCTTTGAAATATGATAGGTCTACCAAACATGATGGGAGGTCCAATCGATATACACTTGAGAAGGATGGCCAAAAGGTCACACTTCATCCTCTTTTGCCTTCCCAAATAAATGAGTGGCATCAAAAGATGAGAGAATTGAAGCAAAAGGAAAAAAATCTAAAAAGGAAGAAAAAAAAGAGGAACCCGTAGGTCCGAGTAGGGGTATCCGAGGCTGCCTCAACATCAAAGGGGAAGGAAAACATAGTGATGTTGGTTAGAAAGAAGGAATTCTTCGTGGATCATGATGAGGAAACGCCTATGTTACTTTGGGCTCATTGTTTTAACACTAACCTCACTAATTCTTCCATTTCTCATTTGATTTCTTGTGTTTTACAGGATTATGAAGATGTATTTCCTGAAGAACTTCCACAAGGATTGCCCCCACTTCGGGGAATTGAGCACCAAATTGATTTTGTGCCGGGCTCAAAATTTCCAAACAAGCTGGCTTATAGAAGCAACCCTACGGACACTAAGGAATTGCAACGTCAAGTTGAGGAACTCCTTAACAAAGAGTATATCAAAGATAGCATGAGTCCATGTGCGGTTCTGGTGCTACTAGTACCTAATAAAATGGAACGTGGCATATGTGTGTGGACTGCCGAGCCATCAACAAGATTATGGTAAAATATCATCACCCTATCCCTAGGTTAGATGATATGCTTGATGAATTGAATGGTTCGTGTTTATTTTCCAAGATTGATTTAAGGAGTGGCTATCACCAAATAAGAATACAACCCGGTGATGAATGGAAAACCGCCTTCAAGACAAAGTTTGGTCTCTATGAATGAATGGTTATGTCGTTCGGACTAACAAATGCTCCAAGTACTTTTATGAGGCCAATGAATTATGTGATGAAGCCATTTATTGGAAAGTTTGTTGTTGTCTATTTTGATGATGTCTTGGTTTATAGCAAGTCTTTAGATGAGCATGTGATGTATTTACAATGTGTGTTTGATGTCCTTAGAAAGGAAAAACTGTATGCAATTCTGGAAAAATGCTCTTTTAGTGTTAATGAATTTGTTTTCTTGGGTTTTGTTATTAGTTCAAGAGGGGTCAAAGTGGATGAATCCAAGATAAATGCTATCAAAAATTGGCCAATCCCACAAACCGTTGGAGAAGTAAGAAGCTTCCATGGGTTGGCTAGTTTATATAGAAGGTTTGTCAAAGGATTTAGCATCATAGATGCCCCCTTGACTGAGGTTATTCGGAAAGATCAACCCTTCAAGAGGGGTGACGAGCAAGCTAAGGGAACTTTGAAAGCTATGCTCATCTTCGCGCCTTTGTTACAATTTTCCAACTTTGATAAGACATTTAAAGTTGAGTGCGATGCAACTAAAGTAGGCATAGGGGTTGTTTTGATGCAAGATTTAAAACCCATTGCTTACTTTAGCGAAAACCTCAAAGGAGCTACTCTAAACTACTCCACGTATGATTTAGAGTTGTATGCCTTGATTAGAGCCTTGGCCACTTGGCAACACTACTTATGGCCTAAGGAGTTCGTGATCCAAACGGGCCATGAATCCTTAAAGCATCTTCGGGCACAAGACAAGCTTAACAAACGGTATGCCAAATGGATTGAGTTTCTTGAGACCTTCCCTTATGTTATCCAATACAAAGATAGTAAGGACAATGTAGTAGCCGATGCTTTGTCTAGAAAACATGTTCTTATGTCCACTTTGTCATCAAAATTGATGGGTTTTGAGAGCTTAAGAGGATTATATCCCGAGGACCCTCACTTTGCTCCTATCTTTAGGTAATGCGAAGAATTGGGTAGGGACAAGTGGGATTCGTCTAGGGGTTCAAATCCCTATGCCAATATTGATGGTTACTTATTTAAACGTAGATAATTGTGTGTACCCTCTAGCTCTTGGAGAGAGTTGTTTGTGAGGGAAGCACATAATGGCGGTCTATGGGTCATTTTGAGGTCAAAAAGACCCTCAGAATATTGGAGGAGCAATTCTATTGGCCAAGAATGCACATGGATATGGCTAGGATTTGCGACCAATGTGTAAAAATACAAAGGAGCTAAATCTCGGCTCCTACCTCATAGGTTATACACCCGCAGTCCACGCCTCTACGTCCTTGGCTTGATATATCTATGGATTTCGTGTTGGGGCTGCCAAGGACTAGACGAGGCCGAGATAGTATCTTTGTTGTAGTCTATCGATTTTCTAAGATAGAGCACTTTATTCCTTGCTCTAAATGTGATGATGCACCTAGCGTGGCATCTTTATTTGTTGATAATATTGTCAAATTGCATGGCATTCCGAGGACCATTGTGAGTGATAGGGACTCTTAAGTTCCTAAGTCACTTTTGGAAGTCCATGTGGGGTAGGCTTGGTACCAAGTTGTTGTTCTCTACATTTTGCCACCCACAAACCGATGGCCAAATAGAAGTATTAAATAGGTCTTTGGGTGTTATGCTACGTTCCATGGTTAAGGGAAAAATGACTTCTTGGGAGGAGCACTTACCATTGATTGAGTTTGCCTATAACCGTGTCATACACTCAAGTATGGGAATGACTCCCTTTGAGTGTGTATACGGCCTCAACCCCCTTGCCCCTTTGGATTTAACGCCTTTACCAAGTGATCTCATGATTAGCTTTGATGGAAGCAAGTGGACAGATTCTATGAAGAAGTTACATGAGAAGGTGCAGCTTCAACTTGAGAAGAAAAACCAAGAAATTGCAAGGAGGGCCAACAAGGAGAGAAAGAAACTCATTCTTGAACCGGGAGATTGGGTGTGGATGCATCTTCGAAAGGATCGTTTCCATCTCAAAGAAAGTCCAAATTGATGCCGAGGGGTGATGGTCCATTCCAAGTTCTTGAGAAAATCAATGACAACGCCTACAAGATTGACCTTCCACCGGAATATCAAGTGCACAACACTTTCAACGTGTGTGATCTTTCTCTCATAGATATGGTTGAAGATGACCAAATGCTGAATTTGAGGTCAAATTCCTCTCAAGATGGAGAGGATGATACGGGTATAGCAAGCTGTCCAACAAGTTCATGACCATTCACACGTAGCCAAGCTCAGGAGTTACAAAAACTCCAAGCCTTGTTCATGCAAATGGCCGTTTGCGAGTTGGTGATTGATCCACCTAATGGTCTAAATGTTTTTAAGTGTGAAGAGGGGCCTTGAAGTGTAATAACCTTACACTCCAAGGCCACCCCATGGAAAGGGTAATCTGGTCATTTTCTCCTTCATTTATGGTGTAATATAAATAGACAATATTAGGGTTATTTGACAGCTAGTTCTTTCATAATATTTTGAGACATAAACACTTGTAATATTGAGGAACTTCTCACTCTTCCATTGGAGAAGCCCCAAATCTGAAAACTCACAAGTAGACTGATACTTGTGCGGTATCTTGGCTAGAAATAAGGATCTTGAGGTCATAGAGTTCCTCTTGGTCCAAGTAAGAACTTGGTGTTAATATTCTTTAGTCTTAGGGTCCTCTCTTGTTGTTAGGGTTTTTAGAATCTTGAATATTACATGTCAAGTTACTATCTTTTTGTAATCTTGTTAAGATTGCGTTTTGTAATCTTGAAGTCTAGTGAAGCCGTGTGGGGCTTTTTTGATTCACCCCTTGTTGACTTGCTGGTTCTTGTTGAAAACTTCATCATCTTGTTCTAATAACGTGGTTCTTAAAGCCTACTAAAGCCGTGTGTGGCCTATTTCGATTCATTAGCACTTGTTGTTCAACTCGTTGTTTTTGGTGTTAGTTTGTTCATCCTATTGTTCTTGCTGGATTCTTGCATTGTGGACTTGATATTGTGTCAAGGAAGAATATCATTAACTATATTGAGATGGTACATCATCAATATGTATCTCTTACCATGAGTGTCACTTAGAAGATCACCTTGTTGGCAGTAACAAAAGAATAGGATTTCATGCCAAAGAATATTGAATCGATAAGCCTTACATACCTTGTTGTACAACATAAATATTATGACTTAACCTTCTCCAATCTACAATGATATGAGTGGTAAAAAACGGAACTACTTGATCTCACCGAAATACTAACCGAGCAGTAGCCCCGAATTCCTCAAATCAAGTATGCTCTTCCACCCCATTCTCCTTTAATCACATCTATATACTATATGATCTTCGTAAAGTCCCCCGATACTTCTTGGGCTTCAAAACACATACAAATAGTACAACATAATGCGATAGGAAACAAGCTCCCATAAACCTCAATTATGTGGTGTATCACTACCAACTCCTTCCATACTTACATATAACTACCAAGAATACATTGAATTTAGGAATTTCATAACCAGCCCACAAGTTCATGACAAAAGACCTACAAAATTCTCCACCAAATTTGTATATAAGGAAGGGCAAAGGATGGGCAGTAACTTTACCTTTAATTTGAAATTTATGATTTTTCACTTTTACTCCTTCAAGAACATAATCTTTTCCTTCAAACTTGGGCCAAAAAAATAAAATAAAACACATTGGAGAGTTGAAGAGAGTGGGCAATAGATATGGTATGACCACGAAGGTGGGAGAGTGCAAGAGTGAATTGACCCGAGACTTGGAGTGTACACGTGAAGTGCAAAGGAAGGCCTAAACAGGCTACAAAATCAGTCCATACAATGCACTCCAAGGAGGCCCCGTTGAAGACTTTGACTAAGGGGTCATTTTGGACATTTCACACTATTCTTGTAATACACTATAAATACAACCTTCTAGGGTTTCATTCATTAGACTTGGCTGAATATTGATGTTGTATCACACTCAGAAACATTTCTCTCTTATGAGAAAGGCTCCCATAGCCGAAATCCATGTAACTAAGATTTTCAACTTGAGGGTGGAATCTCTCGTGTTGGATTCATGCTTGGAAACATTGGGTGCATTGAGATATCAAGGTCCCTCTTGTTCCTACATAGGAGATAGGTTAGTTTTGTGTGTAGTATTAAAGGTTCAAGAGTGTAACAATTCTTGGGTTGCTAATATTATTGCCTCATTTGGTCTATCTATCTATCTTTACATTTCAGATTTGTAGTGGACTATTTCGTGTCTTTGTTGAATCTGAATTTTGTAATCATTGTGTTCATCTTGTTCATTGTGTATTGTGGCTTTTTTGTGTTGAAAGCACACCTCTTTATCTTGTTATTGTGTGGTTGTAGCGAATTCGAGAGTGGTCTCCATCTTAGTCCTCAAATCCTTCAGATTAGTAGATTGTTTTGGAGTTGTTTCGTGTTTCTCTTGTTTTTCTCGCATCATTTGGTATCAATGTCATCTTTGATTTTGTTCTAACAAGATCAATCTTGGGCTTGAAACTTGAGAAAAAAAAAGAAATTTCCAGAAAATAGCAATCTGTCCACTCTGTGTTCTTGGCTGAAAATTGTGTTCTTGTTGTGTCTTGGCTGAGATTTTTACTTGTCTTAAGTGTTTCTAGAGTTAGTATTGTTCTTCACTAACACTTTGAGTCTATATCTTGATTTGGGCCTTTGTTGTTGATGTGTTATTGTGAACTTGGACTTGACAGATTGTTGTTGGTATTGTTGTTACGGATTTAAAGTTTGGACTGTTTTGGACGTGTGATGTGTTGTTGGTTCAAGGTTTGAACGTGTATTGTGGAGATTGTGTCGTGGATTTTAAGCTTGGAAAAGTGTTGTTGATGTTTGAGGTCCAACTTGAACCTTAGAACTTCAAAACTCAAAGTTTGTGTTCTTGGTGTTCTTCACCATCTCTATATGTTGTTAAAGAAAAGGTGGTTGTTGATCTTATAAGTTGAAGAAAGAGAGTGTGAATTGATGTTAGTCTTGCAAGGCATAAATCCAAGATTTAAGATGTAAGACTTGTGGTTCAAAGACTTTTCCTACAACCACCAAAGACTTTATCAACCATTTCCCTACACTCCCTAGACTAGACTTCTACTTTTCAGCTTTTTGTTATTTCAAGAACCTTGTGTTAGGACAAACTACTTTTTCTTGTTTCAAGAACCATGTCTTATGGGACTAGTACAAGACAAAAGTCATCCTTTTAAGAGTGGACTTGTAGAGATTCAAGACGTGTTCTCCCTCCAAAACCAATTGTCATCCTTTCCAAATTACAATGGGACCAAGACTTGAAATTGAAATATAAAATTGAGAAATCGCAACCAATATGTGACTGCCACATCATTATTTTTTACTGTTTATGTAACAATTTTGGCTCAAATTTTAGATTTCTTTGTTTAATTTTATTGTCTCTTAGTTCGTTTGTTGGTTCGAACACTGATTGACAATCTAGTAATCTCCTACTAGCTTGTAAGTTAGTTTTGTGTCCGTTTGTTTGTGTTTATGTTTGTTGTGTACTTTTATCTTTTTGAATTCGTTGTTAGTTCTTGACTCAAGTCCTACAAGATTTCGTTTGAGTTTCAAATAAAAATCCATTTTGGGACAAGAGTAGACTCGACACTCAATCACTCACGAAGTACAAGTTGACTTTCAACACTTGTGAAGCCAAGTGTGAGGTAAAACTAAGAGTGAGAGTGTGGTGAGGCATTTTTGATCTAACAAGTTTGTTTGCTTTCTTTGTTTGTTGTGTCTTTTTGTTAGGTAAAATGGCTGCCCATAATTTCAATGCCACATGTGATTGTATCAATGACAATATCTATGAAACAGCACATTGAAATTATACGCCAATTGCTACCCAAACTCTACCCACAAAATCCAATTGTCCAAGCACCTTGCGTTGAGAGCTTTCCGGAGGAAGTTGCTGCCCAACTTGTGAGTAAAACTTACCCACCACTTGAGGATATGTGTGATGTGATTAATGAATCTCAACTGAGTGAAGGATTTAAAGATGTTGGACAAGAAAAAAGGAGTGAACCTATGAGCCTATGTTGTTGTAAAGATTCTAATGTTTGTTTGGCTCATAGGGTAACCAATCATGTGCTTGACATATCTTTGGAACTTGATAGTGATTCCTTAGAGAGTGAAAGTTCCAAATCTATCCGCGGGTTAGATCATTCACTCTTTAGGCACAATTTCTTGTTTGAAGATAGTTTATTTACTCCTAATGAACCTAGTGGTGCAAGTGATGTTGACGGAATGGCTTGTCTTGGAAGTTATTACCTATATGCTAACCCACTATGGTGTGACAACATTCCTCCTCAAGATGGAAATCTCTTCTTGGAAGATGAGAGTACTCTTAAGGGTGACAATGTATAGTCTTGGAAAGGAATAGTCAATCGGGTGAAGATGACCATGATTTGCTTGATTATTTGGGAAACCCGAAATATGATTGTTCTTGTATAAATGTTTTTGTGAATGATTCCTTTGCTACCTATGGTGATTTATATCTATGCGGGGATTATTCTCTAGAAATAAAAGGTGGTGCATGCTTAGAAATTTCATCTACTTCTTCTTTATTTGTTCCCTATATTAAGCATACTAGTGGTGATGGACTTGAAGCTAGTGAGTACATGCATAAGGACACCATAGCTGAAGTTAGATTGTGTGACACCTTTCTCTACCCTCTTTGTGCTCATGATATTTCAACTAATGATCTAGAGGATATGCCTAATTTTGACAACGACACCTTAGGGGAAAGTGAGAGTGGCCGAAACCTATGGCTACTTCTCCCATTCGATCCCAGTATCATCTTAAAGTATGGTAGGAGTTGTCTCTGCCCATGCTCATTATTTATTGATGTTCGTCATAACCACTTCCTTTATGACATTTGTACTAAGCTTTTCATGATCAACCCAAAGGATTCTTAGCTGTACTTCAAGTGTGTACCTCCTTGGCATGATGATGTTATTTGTTAGTTCATTTTTGTTGCACTAACCCTAACCCTCATTCCATGAGGATGTGTGCTTGTTTGTCTTCTCTTTTGATTTTGCAAGGTATGGATTCGAGGTCGAATCCTTTTCAAGAAGGAGAGGATGATACGAGTACGACCACGAAGGTGGGTGAGTACGAGAGTGAATTAACCCGAGACTTGGAGTGTACACGTGAAGTGCAAAGGAAGGCCTAAATAGGCTCCAAAATCAGTCCATATAATGCACTCCAAGGGAGCCCACTTGAAGACTTTGACTAAGGGGT
>NW_025893454.1:90014-104126 GCF_002878395.1 Capsicum annuum
CCTCCTAAAATAAGGGTGACTCAACTAGAGGTCGTGTACACAGCATGATATGGGTACGACCATGAAAATGGGTGAGTCTGAGAGTGAATTGAACCGAGACTTGGAGTGTACACGTGAAGTGCAAAGGAAGGCCTAAATAGGCTCCAAAATCAGTCCATATAATGCACTCCAAGGGAGCCCACTTGAAGACTTTGACTAAGGGGTCATTTTGGACATTTCACACTATTCTTGTAATACACTATAAATACAACCTTCTAGGGTTTCATTCATTAGAATTGGCTGAATATTGATGTTGTATCACACTTAGAAACATTTCTCTCTTATGAGAAAGGCTCCCATAGCCGAAATCCATGTAACTAGGATTTTTAACTTGAGGGTGGAATCTCTCGTGTTAGATTCATGCTTGGAAACGTTGGGTGCATTGAGAGATCAAGGTCCCTCTTGTTCCTACATAGGAGATAGGTTAGTGTTGTGTGTAGTATTAAAGGTCCAAGAGTAACAATTTTTGGGTTGTTAATATTATTGACTCATTTGGTCTATCTATCTATCTTTATATTTCAGATTTGTAGTGAACTATTTTGTTTCTTTGTTGAATCTGAATTTTGTAATCATTGTGCTCATCTTGTTCTGTGTATTGTGGCTGTTTTGGTGTTGAAAACACACCTTTTTATCTTGTTATTGAGTGGTTGTAGAGAATCCGAGAGTGGTCTCCATCTTAGTCCTCAAATCCTTCAGATTAGTGGATTGTTTTGGAGTTGTTTTGTGTTTCTCTTATTTTTCCCGTATCAGCAACCAGCTTAGAGGAAAAGAATCTATCCTACACTTGGCTTGAAAAGAGGATGAATTTCTCAGAACCCTTAAGGACTTTAAGGCTCCTATATGAAGCTAAGAAAAAGTTTGAGAGAGAAATAATAGAATCTAAAATTTTATAAGAGAAAAATGAAAAGAATGTGCTGGTCTTAGACCTTAAAATGGGGCTGCCTTAACCGCCTTTTTTTTTTTCAATTTCAGCCACATTTTGATCAAGTAGGTGATGCACCAACTTAGCCATTTTTAAGCTGGTCAAATGCCAAAGTAGGTGACACACCTACTTGGCCTTAATTTATGCCTCTTAATGGACTTTGGCCTTGTTGGGCTTATTAATATTGGGCCTTGTAGATTGGGGGTTTTGGGCTGCCCATTCTCCTCATTCTTATTTGGGCCAAATTTGTCAAGTAGGTGATGGTTTTACTTTGGCCCATACACTTATCAAAATAGTCTTAGTAGGTGATGCACCTACTTGGTTCTTAGGTTGGTCAATAAGTCAAAGTAAGTGATTCACCTACTTTTCACCTACTAGCTTAATTAAAGTCAAGCAAGCAACTCACGTATTTTATTCCATATTTTAAATCTTAGCCAATTTTATATTTTAAATTCACTCTTATATATACACTTGGCCACTATAAACCTTAAGATAGAATGCCACCTTACTATCTCACGTTTAAATACTTCTATCAAGTTAACTTGGCCAAACACATGCTGAAATGTATGGGCATTGTAGTAACCTCCTAATCTAGTTTAAACAGTTACTAGTCTTTTAAGAGACTTGGTACCTAGCCTACATAAGAGGTTACATCAAGTGCCATATGACTAGAACTAGTATACGCAGAATACGGGCATTACATTACTATCGCGAGTTTAAATAATTTTTGTCAAATTCACTTAATCGTATATGTATTGGAACGCATGGGGTGTTACTAAATTGAAACTTAGAAATTTAAATTAGAGCTTAATTTGGATGTTCACAAAAGTGATGATGTGGCACTACATGATTGGACGACACTTTGCAATTGTTTGAACTTTTTAATTTTGGTATTTCGGACAAATATCAACTAAGGAAGGGAGTATGAATGAAATTGTGAGAAATTGTAAGGTTTGGATCCCTTTTTTAAGTTCAAATGCATTTGAAATCAATTGGTCCCCCCTTTTGATACAAGCATAAAATGCACAAGGATTTCAAGGTCTTGTATTGGTTCAAGCTTTGAATTGTCAAAGGATCAAGCCTCGGATTTACAAGTGCTTGAAGACCTTTTGGAACCATTACAAAGCCATGTCCAAATTAAAGAGAGAAGGAGGGATTTCTACATCACATAGGCACCTCAACTAAGGGCATTGTGGTCTTTTGATACTCTTCTTTTACACTTCAAAGGAGCATCCTTCATTAGGGGTATTTTAGTCTTTGAGTGTAATAACTATAAATAGATAATTAGGCCTTTACTTTTCTTTAGCTTTGAAGAATTGATTGAGTAAAACTTAAATTGTATTTTCTTTCCTTAGTGTAGGGCTTGGAAAAGCCATTTTAGTGTAGGTCTTAGAAAAGACGTTGAAACTAGGGTCATCGTTGAGTGTGGAATCACTCTTGTTGACATTGCGGCAAGAAAGGTTGGGTGCTTGAGGAGTTGATCCCTTTGTGTCCACCTAAGAGTGTGGTGTTATAACTCCATTCGTGTTGTGTTTCTTGGTGTTTGATAAACACCTTGGTGCTATTCATTGGTGTAGGTGTATGTCTCATTTACATTTATGCACTTTTCTTTTATTTCTTATTGAATCTGTGTGTTCTCTTTTGTATCTACTTTTCTTCTAGTTGCTGATTTTTGGTCCCTTAGGATTAATTTCATGTTTAGTAGTTTATTTTTATATTATTTGGTATCAGAGCCATGTATTAGAGTTGTTACCACAACTCTAAATCTTGGATCTAAGAAAATCTCCACAAAAAAAGAGTCGAGAGTCAAGAAAAAAAATAGGTGTTTCACGTTTTTGTACTTGGACAACATTTTAAATCTTAGATCTATATGTTTTTGTGTTGTTTTATTGGTTTAAAGTGCTAGATTCTTGTTCCCTAGCACTTAGGGAGTCTAGATCTATGTTTGGAACAAGATTTGGTTGTTTTTGAGCCAGATTCACCATTGTTGTGACTTGTTTGAAGCTTTTGAGGTGGAATCTCATGGTGGATACCTTGTGTGTGGTGTTTTTGTGTCTGATTTATTGTTGTTTGAGCGTCTTGGCAAAGGGAACCTAGAACTAAAAGAAAATTTGAATTTGGGGTTCTTTTGCCCAGTGGTCAAACCGTGGTTAACTCTTGAATATTCATATTGTTCATCTACCATCTTCAAATCTTGTTGAAGAAGAATATTGAAGTAGATTGTTTGATCCAAAAAGGGAGAAGAAAGAAAGTGTACTAAGTTTTTGTACAAGAATATTCCCTTGCATATCTAAGTCTTTCAAAAAGGAAGAGGGGACAAGGGAACAAGCAAGTACAATTGACAGTACACTTGAGGGAACCAACCCATTTTGAATTCATTTAAAGCTCTAAAAAAGGCTTCAAACATTCATTTTTTCCTCTAAAAACCGAAAATTCTTCTTCCCTAAAGGAGTGTTTGGCCGAAAAAAAAAATTTGGAAGTTGAAAATTTTGAAAAGTGAAGCCCAATCACAAGCTTCCACATCATCACTTATACAAACGACCAAATTGAGTTCTTAACTAGATTCCTAAGTTTCTATTTGTTGTTTCTAGTTGTTTTTGAGTTGATTCTACCACTAATTAGCAAACTAGTAACTTCCTACTAGGTTGATAATTAGTCCAGAGTTCGTTTATTTCGTTCTTCAATTTTTGTGTGCTTTTCTCATTTTTAATTCGTAGTAGTTCGTTGGTTCAAGTCCTTACATCATTTTTTATTTAAGTCATATCAAACAAAAATCGATTCCAGGCCAAACCATATTCACCACTCATTCACTTGCCAAGTATTGCCAAGTTTTCAACACTTGTGAGAACAAGTGTGAGGTGAGTGTGGTGAGGTTTATTGAACTAACGTTTTTGTTCGTTTTGTAGGTTTTCCCTTTGCTGTATTTTGCTTCTTGTTAGGTACAATTGAAATGGAATCTGAAGGTACCACATCCCAACCTTTAGTAAATGATGTTTTGGGAGTCTTGATGGCTCAGTTGGATGCACTAAACCGAGACTTAAAGGGTGATTTGGACCTTATAAAAAGGTGAATTGAGATCCATGAAGCGTGATGTAGGATCTGATACAAGAATCAACTACTAAAATGAAATTAAGGCCTAAAGAGAAACAAAAAACAACAATTAAAAGAAAGGGAGATGAAGATGAAATGCATAAAAGTAAAGGGATAGTAGTGAGACATATACTCACACCAATGAATAGCACCAAAGTGTGTATCAAACACCAAGACACACAACACCAATGAGAGATAACACCACACTCTTAGGTGGACCAAGGGAATTCATACTCCTCAATCACACCTTTCTTACCAATTGATCAACACAAGTGAAATCCATCAAATATATTAATCCTACACTAAGATGGCTTTTCCAAGCCCTACTAATACGGGAATAATCACAGATATGGACTTAGGAAAGTGTGTGTTGGACCCGAGACTTGACATGTGCAATTGAAGTGTAAAAGAGGCCCAAAATGCACCCAAATCAGCCCATAAATTGCACTAGATGGGTGCCCACTCTTTGAAGGGTCTTTTGGTCATTTTAACTTATATTTTATAATAGATATAAAAGGAACATTGTAGGGTTTTTAGTTTAGTTTTTGGATGATATTTGGGGGTCTTGTAAGACTTGTAACAAGCTCTCTCTAGTGAGAAGAGTGACCACCGAAACTAGGATACAACAATAGGATGGATTCTCATTTATTGTTGCTTGCTTGGAAACGTTGATGCTAGAGAGGTGGAATTCAATCTTGTGTCACATAAGAGATAGGTTTATTATTGTGTGTAGTGTTAAGGTTCCAAGAGTGTCTATTCTTGGGTTCTTGTAATCTTGGTTAGTGTTTGTGTTGTAATCTTGTGTTCTTGTTGTTATTGTTAAATCCAAATCTTGTGTCTTCTTGTTCATCATCTTATGTTTTTAATCTAGCTTGTTATCCGCTGATTTGATGTAATAAACACCTTGTTATCTTCTGGTTATTGTGTTCTTAGGAAGCCGAGACTTGGTCTCCAAAAGGGTTCACGGATTTCTTTCCATTTTGTGGACTGCTTTTTGGACTAATTTTGGTGTTCCCTTGTTTGTCCCATATCACCTACACTAAGGAAAGAAAAATACAACTTGAGTAACACTCAATCAATTCATCAGTCTCATGAAAATTCAAGCCAAAGTGTCTGTTTATACTTATTGCAAACAATGACTAAGATACCCTTAATAAAGGGTGCTCCTTTGGAGTGTAAACGAGGAGTCTCAAAAGATCATAATACCCCAAAGTTAAGGCACCCTTGGAGTGTATCCAAGGCTGTCTTGGAGTATATTCAAGGTCCCTCTTCACGTATTAGCAAGTACATTCCCTTGGATGAATGCAACATATTCTCACGAGTTTCCATCTTCATAAATGGCTCCTTTTATGTTTGGAATTGATGAATGGTGCCTCTTTCATTCTCTCAAAATAGAGGATGGTTCATTCTTCAAGGCTTATGGTCCTCGGATTAGTATCAATGCAAGAATCCAAGAAACCTTTCACACACGGGATTACTTTATGTCTTGCTCACAATAGGCCTTCCTTGCATATTCTAGTGCCCTCGGGGTGACCAAGTCTTGGGCCTTTAAGTGTTGGACTCCAAAGAAGTCATCAAAAGCTAAGGTGTCCATTTGATTTGTATTATCCTCCCCTTCTTGAAAAGGATTCGACCTCAAATCCAAAACCTTGCAAAACCGAAGAGAGGACAAACAAATACAAAATCCTCATTGCATGAGGGTTAGAATTAGCACAACAAATTATCTCAACATGCCAAGGTTGCATATATTTGAAATATAACCAAGGATCCTTTGAATCAAATATTAAGAGTTCAATGAAAGATACACAAAGGACTTGGTTATGGGATTCACCAAAAGTGATACTTTGCTTGTCATATAGACCAAGCAACAAGTTGGGTGCACCAACATCATCAATTCTATATTTGGCACTGGGGTCAAATGGAAAGAGTTGCCATAGACACGGGTCTAGACAACACTCTCATTTTTCATAGGCTTCACCCAAACTATACGACATACTCTCTACAATATCATCAAAAACAAGTAGAGAGTAGAGAAAGGTATTACTCAAGCCAACTTCTACTAAGGTGTCTTCATGTATGTACTCACCATTAGTTTCAACATCCTCGCCATAAGTACTCTCAATAATAAGGTCCCACATAGTAGAAGAAAAAGTATTTTCCAAGCAATGGACAATTTCTCCTCTTATGGAAGATCCCTCAAGTAGACGCATACCATCACAAAAATCATAAGGATTATTGCTTAAGTCTTTACAAGAAGCAAGCAATTCATCCTCATAATTGATAGCCTAAAGGCTATGAACTAATGAAAATGGAGACACAAAACACAAAAACCAGCAAGCACAAAAAGAGAAGATAACACACTAAGAAGAAAGGGAGATGAAGAAGAATGCAAAAATATAAAGATAGTAAAATGACCCTTACTTCCCCTAGATGATTAACAAAAGAAGATGTATCAAATCTCCAATCACACCTCACAAATGAAAGTTCAAACCACTCTTTTAGGTTGTCACGCCTCAACTCCTATTGGGGAAGACAGGCACCCGTAGCTGTAAAGGCCCGAGAGAACCAATTCATAACCTTGTACTTCTCATGCATGTAACTATGACAACCAAAGGTTAGAACCAATATGATATTATGTATCAATGAGAATAATTACATAGGCAAGCACAAACTTATATATATAACACTTGGACGTTAGGGCCACCACGTCTAAAGAAAAACACTACCATAACTTTACATTAGTCTACAAAGCCTCTAAAATATACATAGACTTAGTTAGGGTCGGGACAAACCCCCTCCCTAATCTTGACTCACTGCATAATACCAAAATATATGGAACAGACTCAGAAAGCCTCGAATCAACCTAGAGCTCACCAATAGTCACTGAAAAGCCTGCTCTCCTACTAGTGAAGTGTATGAGTTGAAGTACCTATGCCTGCAGCATAAAATGCAGGTCCCCTGTGAGGGATGTCAGTACGAAAATATGTACTGAATATGTAAAGATGAAGGTAACAACACATGATACAAGAGCTCACTAGGAATCAGATACAAGTGTATAAGTAGTACTAGTAGACCACCTTTATATATACTTGTGGGACTATATACATTACATTCCTTTCTTCTTTTTTTACCTTTCTTACCTCATAATCTTTGTAAGCCATATATCAATGAACAGCTGATCAGTGGTAAATAGATAAATTAGGATTGGCCCATACTAGGCTTACGCCCCTAAGCTGCCACCTATATATAAGGATTGGAATCGGTCCATGCTAGGCTTATGCCCCTGAGCTGCCACCCACATATAAGGGAATCGAAATTGGCCCATGCTAGGCTTATGCCCTTGAGCTGCCACTAGTTTTACAGATTTGCATTACTTAGTTTATTTAGCCTTTGAGATTGTTACCTTGGTGGCAATCACATTATGGTACCTTGAACCAATAATCTGCTAATATGAGACATATAACTGGATACTTAATGCAACAACAATGAGGTAGGGAGCTGTTGGCATGCAAATGAAGTGTTTAGGAGCTGAAAATACACATGTTTCTTATTTGAGTAAACGGAGAACTTCTAAAATTTTCTAGTGAAAATAGATGTGCAGCTCAAATAATAAGCATGTATCGAGGTGTTTTAACACATTAGAGAGTGGGAACAAGTTCATTGGCTACATGGGATATAATTCACTGCCATTATGTATCACTTGTTATAGGATACCTCGGAAGCTTACTTGATGGACCAAATGTCCGATTTCATACCAAAGAGTGCAAAATAGAGTATGCCTTACATACCTGGTTGTACAACTCCATTACCATCCCAACTCGACTTCTTGCCCTTTTAGATTACTTATCTACAATGAAATATATGACAAACTAATATTAGCAAACAACCATAACGTTTGGCTATTTAACTTCACCAAAACAACAATTGGGTAGTAAGCCTTTACTCTATCAATCAAGAGTGTTATCTTAACCTTTTTTCTCCTCTAATTACACCTACAAACCATAAATGTTCTTATAAGATTCAAAGAAACCACTTCAGTTTCATTACCTATTCCAAATAATACGCAAAACAGATTGCGCCAGTAACAAATGCAATAGCTAGTTCGGTGGTGTACCACCACACCTTTCTTCTATATTTCAATTTGAATTAGTCTCACCTTTCTCCAACATCAGCCTGGTAGACTAGAACACATACATACAAAACAGTCCACAAAACAGTCCCAAATCCCTTTTATTGTAGTAATCCATTATTGAACTCATCATCTCTTGAGTTCTCAATAACAACACATCCATAATTCTCTTTCAAATTCACATACAAGGAGAACAAAATGGAGAAGTAACCTTACCTCAATTCTGCAACTTATTCTTTTAATTGAACTCTTCAAGAACTTGAACTTTCCTTCAAACTTTAAACCAAAGAAGAAAAAAGAAGTTCCTTAATATCAAAGAAAAGTGAGCAGATTGTTTGTTCTATATTCTGCCATATATTTATAATTAAGAACTTCTAACATCTTTCCTAATCTTCCATGAGATAATTATACAAAAACAAAAGTGTTTTCACTTACCTTGGGCTGCAAAGTTGAGGGTTTCTTCAAGAACCCTAGAAAAGAAAATAGGGCTGCTCCTAGTTTCTTAAAAGGAAGTAGAGAGAGTTTGTGAAATGTAACCCTTTTTATGACTTAATAATGAGGGAAATGACCAGCAACTTCTTCTTATAAAGCCTCTATTTTTGGCCGTCTACCTAGCTGATTTTGGACCACAAATTTAATCAAATTGGTCCAAGTAGGTGATGCACCTACTTAAGGAGTTCCAGCAGCTCAAAATGTCAAAGTAGGTGATGCACCTAATTGCTTAATTTCTTAGTTGGGCTCAATTATATTTGGGCCTTGGCAGATTTGAGCATTGGGCCTTTTTTTCATTTTCTTCCTCTTTTATTCAATTTGGGCCCAAATGAGTACATTAGTATAGGCCCAAATCTTGTCCATAGCCATGGGTCCATTAATTTGGTCCAAAAAATCTTAAGTAGGTCTCACCTACTAGCTTAATTAAGTCAAGCAAGCACCTCAATATTTTGTTCCATTTTCAGCTCCTAATCCCTTTAATCTAACTTTCAACTTAGACACACTCGGTCACTTTAAACTTCAGATTCAAATACTAGCTTATGATCCCAAGTTCAAATAGTTGTATCGATGTTAACTTGGTCGCATCACATTAAACTGTACAGGCAGCATCTATAATTCTATCTACGCCTTTAATACTTGCATAACAAATCTCATCCGTTACCTATATACCACAAAGCTATACCAAGTTCTATATAATTAGAACAAGTACAAGCAAAATACGGGATGTTACATCCTTCCCCCCTTAGAGACATTCATCCTCGAATGTTAGCATAACT
Organism: Capsicum annuum; assembly: GCF_002878395.1. Lineage (NCBI taxonomy): Eukaryota > Viridiplantae > Streptophyta > Magnoliopsida > Solanales > Solanaceae > Capsicum > Capsicum annuum. The sequence goes on from NW_025893454.1 coordinate 99,463, forward strand.
TTCTAACCAACATAAGTTCAAGCTTAAGTTTTATCCCTATTATCACATAGTACCTATAGTTTACACTTACTTGTTGTTACTCTAATTCAGCATCTTGGACTTTTTCTTCGTATTTGAACAAATGGGGGTACTTGGATTTCATCGTTTCTTTAGCTTCCCATGTTACCTCTTCTACTTGTTGGTTCTCAAAGCACTTTTACTGAAACTATTTCTTTATTCCTTAACTTCTTAACTTGTCGGCCTACGATAGCAATAGGTATTCTTATAGGTAAGATCTTTCGTAACTTGTACATCTTTAGTAGGAGTAATATGAGATGGATCTCCCATGCACTTTTGAAGAATTGAGACATGAAACACTAGATGGACTGTTGAGACCTTTTGGGGTAGCTCTAATTCATAAGCGACTTGGCCAAACCTCCGAGTAACCTTGTATGGCATATAATGTGGACTTAGTTTTCCTTTCTTACCAAATCTCACAACCCCCTTCATTGGTGATACCTTCGAGTATACCCAATCACCTATAGCAAACTCTAGCCCCCTTTTTCTAAAATCTGTATATGACTTGTGTCAATTTTGGGCTATTTCTAGCGCTTTTAGATCACTTTAACCTTTTCCATTGCTTGATGAACAAGATCTGGTCCGAATAAGGCAATTTCACCCGCTTCAAACCATCCAATTGGTCATCTACACTTTCTTCCATACAAAGCTTCATATGGTGCCATTTTGATACTTGAATGATAGCTATTGTTGTAGGCAAACACAATGAGAGGTATATATATGATCATCCCAACCACCTTTAAAGTCCAATACACAAGCTCGCAGCATATCTTCAAGTGTTTGAATGGTACGTTCTGCTTGTACATTTGTTTGAGGGTGAAAAGTTGTACTTAGATTCACTGTTCTCAAATTTCTCTAGAAAGACTTCCAAAAATTTGCAGTAAATTGAACTCCTCGATCTGATATAATAGAGATTGGAACTCCATACAGTCGAACTATTTCTTGGATATATAAATTAGCATATTCTTCAACTGTATAAGTTGCCCTAACTGGTAGAAATTATGCTGATTTGGTAAGCCTATCAATGATCACACATATGGAATCAAACCTTTGAGATGTACGAGGCAAACCAGTGACGAAATCCATGTTAATCATGTCCCACTTCCAGATTGAAAGATCTATACATTGCATATAACCCCCAGGCTTTTGGTGCTCTACTTTAACTTTTTTGACAATTTGGATATTCGGCTACAAATTTTGCAATGTTCTTCTTCATGTCACCCCACCAATATATTCCTTTCAAATCATGATGCATTTTAGTTGACCCTTGATGGATGGAATACCTTGAATGATATACCTCTATCATAATCCTCTTTCTTAGCTCATCTACATTCGACACACATAATTGTTTTGGCACCGAAGTACACCCTCTTGCATAAGCTCAAATGCCTTTGTCATTCCACATTGCACATTCTCCTTAAGCTGCAATAGAATGGGATCTGCATATTGCTTATCTTTTACTTCAGCTACTAGTGAAGATTCTGCCAGATTATGCACAATAAGCCCATCATCTGGAGTTTCAAGAAGGCGAACCCCCAAATTGGTTAGTTGTTGTAGATCCTTAGTTATCCCTTATCTTTCTATAGATGGCGCCATAGCCTTACGACTTAATGCATGATAAAAGAAAACCAAGGAACACACGGAATTGGCTCAAAATAGTCCAAACACACTCCAAAAACAATCCACTAATTCAAAGAATTGAGGACCCTTTTGAAGACCACTCTCAGATTCAAGAATGAAATACAAGAAGGACAATATAACTAGGTGTTTGACACCTTTTGCAGCCAATAAAAAACTAAGTTAACAACACAAGATGAAACAACAATGAGAACAACAACAACAACAACAACAACAACGGCCTCACAATACAAGATACAAAATGGATACAAGATTACAAAAGAAAAAGGATAGATAGATAGACCACATGAAGGTATAATATTAAGAACCCAATAATGGTAAATCTTGGACCCTTGACACTACACATAACAATAAACCTATCTCTTACAAAGACACAAGATCGGAATCCACCTCCTAAGCATCAATGTTTCTAAGCAAATGCAAACATAAGTGATTCTACACTTGTCTAAGCCCTAATTTAGGTTTTAGGTGCCTCAAGGAAAGAGGACTTGTGTTTCTTTGTCTTGTAAGACTTACAATTTAATTCATCAAAACTAAGACTAAAAGCCCAAAGAGGTTCTATTTATAGTGTATTACAAAATAGAATACAAAATGACCACAATACCCCTCAAGGGTGAGATGCCCATCAAGTGTAACTTAGGGGCTGTTTTTAGTGCATTTAGGCCCTCTTTTAGACTTCACTTGTGCACTTCCTTGGACTGATTCAATATACACTCGTTCTTTTCCATCCTCGTGGTCGTACTTGTATCATCCTCCCCTTCTTGAAAAGGATTCGACCCCTAATCCGTACCTTGCAAATCAAAGAGAAGACAAACAAGTACACATACTCATGACATGAGGGGTTAGGGTTAGCAAAATACACACATCACATGCCATTCCAAGGTGGGACAAACTTGGAGTATACCCACAAGTCCGTTGTGTTGAACATGAAAACCTTAGTATAAATGGCACAATAGAAGAGGTCATCATCAATAAAAAAGAAACAAGGAAGAACCTTGCCTTCCTTTATTAATACCCACAATCAAATATTGCTTGTCGTCTTGATCAAGCATCAAGTAGAAAGTATAGAAATTGCCACATTCTGGGAGAGTGCCGGGGTTAAATAGAAGAAGTAGCCAAGGGTCTAAGCCGAGGTTAGCCCTTCATTCCCCTAGAATGTCACTCCCACAACCACGGATGACATTTGCCTTTAAGAGAAGACTAACATTCAAGAATAGAGAGACACGATCTAGAAGTCCTACCTCAAAAAGATATATGCCATCATTTACAATATTTCCATCCACATGATTTCTATGAACAAAATTACTAGCAAGGCTTTTACCACACAAAATATTCAAAGAGTCACGTGCACCATCAAGATCAACTCTATAAACACCATTACTAACTTGAGATTTTTTAAGCACGCCACACATATGCTCAAGTAGTGGAATACATTCATGAGTAAGTTGATCTTCATTCACATCCTCACTAGTTATTGGCAACTCACATACCAACCTAGACTCACCTTGGTTCGCACAAGGGTCAACTAGTGTGTGAGTACTCTTGTCGATTGGTAATAGAACCTTGTTCAAGTTAAAAGGGCTAGCACTAGATGGACATAATTCATTCTTACAAGAAGAATCAATTTCGTCATCTAAAGGATAACTAGTGCTTGCATACTTACAACAAGAGTTTGGTCCTCACATAACCTAAAATCACCAAGAGTATCACCATAGGGAGACTCAACCACCTCTACTCTAGGTAAATCCACAACTACATCCACTTGGCCACTACTAGCCACAACACAATATTCTAAGTTCATAGGAGTGTAGGGAATAGTGTTTTTACCTTGTACCTCACATGAGCTACGGCCTTCATCTTGACGTGTGTCTGGGCAAACCACTTGCTCCCTTTGACCTACCATACGATCCAACCTTTCATTTTTCATAGCTAGGTCTCGGGACATAGTGTCAAGGTAGGCCAAAATGTCATTGGTGGCATTGTTGTCCATGGGTCGAGAGGTGGAAACCGCCCTTGTGATTGCACCTAAAAAAAGAAAAGAACACACCTACAAAATAAAATAGAACTTAGTTCGAAACAACCTCACCACACTCTCACTCTCGATTTTTACCTCATACTAGGTTTCACAAGTGTTGAAAGCTGGTTTGTACTTTGCGAGTGATTGAGGTTGGGTCTACTCTTGCCCAAAATAGATTTTTGTTTGAGTTGACTCAAAGAAAATTTATTTACAGACTTGAACCAACAAGATACAACGAATTCACAAAAGAGAAAAGCACACAACAAACGCTTAACACGAATGAACGAACACAAAGACTAACTAACAATCTAGTAGATGAGTACTCCTTGTACATAATGTTCTGGGTAATCTACTATATATCAACGGAAAGCTCTGAGAGTCTTCTTTCCAATGAAATTAGTTTAATCCAATTTGTCTATCGGAGCAAAAAGTTATGGTCGATATACTTCAGCCTATCAAAAGGGTCAACTTCAAACGATCATAACTCCTTGTATACAATAATCTGGGTGAGATACTATATATCAATGGAAAGATATGAGAGTCCTCTTTCTAATGAGATTATTTTCATCCAATTTGGATATCAGAGTAAAACGTTATGGTTGATCTACTTCAGACTATCAAAACAGTCTACCAAAGGACAGATTCGAGAATTATTTGATTTTTAGGGGAGTTTTGGTCATTCCCCCTCACTGGAAATCCATCCAAACCCTATATTAAAGCCTATTAGAAGTATTATATGTTATATTTCATTAAATTTCCTAAAAAAGAAAACCCTTAGCTCCTACATCCAACTTCAAGAACCTCCAAAGTTCACCATTAATTCTGCAAATTTATTCAAGATTCCAAGTTCCTAGTTCAAGAACTCCAAGAACCATCATTCAAAGGCACGATTAACATCGCAAAAATGAGTATCAATCTAAAGTTCATCATTCAAGGTATGTGGGGTTTTTCA